>NC_000069.6:22931940-23232565 GCF_000001635.26 Mus musculus | reverse complement strand
ATTTTTCCAGTTAGTATCCACCCCCAAATATTTTAATATCCACACCCCAAAAAAATACAAGCCGGAAACCAATGCTCAAACACATGAGCCTTTCTGTATTAGTCAGAGTCTTCCAGAGGAACAGAAGTTTTAGAATGTTATCCCAAAGAAGTATACTCAAGTGCCAATGAAGGAATAGATTTGCTACCAAAAGCCAGAACACACAGGCAAAGAAAGCAAACTTCCTTCTTCAATGTATTTTATAGGCAACCAGAAGTTGTGTCCCAAATTAAATGTGGCTCCTCTCACATAAAAAAATCTGGATTAAAAAAGATCTGGACCTTCCCACCTTAAAGATTGAGATAGGTTTCTCCACATCAAATGATTTAATTAAAGAAGAAGAAAATCCCTCATAGATTTGCCCATCTGTTTGAGTTTTAGGAAATTCCAGATGTATAGTTAAGCTAACAACCAATAATAGTCATCATACTTTTTGAGACATTTTACATCCAAACTACACTGTTACAGCCTGGACACTGATAGGCATATGCCTATCTCATTAGGCAGAATTCATTCAGTCAAACTTCAGAAAAATCCCATAATATTAATAGTACCAGCACTATGCAAAGGTTCAAAATATTTCCTAAGACCAAAAGCAATTTCTTAGTGCCCTGTAAAATGAAGGCACATAAGTTATATATGTCTAACATACAGTGACATAGAATAAGCATTTCAGTTTCAAATGTGTGAAATAAAGACAAGTAATGAAACTGTCTAACCTAAAGATAGACCAGAAAATAGCAGCACGTGCATTAAACTCTGCTGCAGGATGTCTTAAGACCAGAGCCTTTGGTGTCATTATTTGGTCTTCAACAGATTTGGGCAGCTTTGTTCCCTCCAGCTGTTGCTTACAGCATACATGGTTCATAACTCAATTTGACACATTCAAGTACCTACAGGATTTTTTTTTCTGTGCATCTTCCACATAAGATTCATAATATGTTCAATATCCTAGTGTCTCCATCGCAACATATGCTTCATCTTCACAATAATAAACAGTCTACGTAGAGGTGAGTACAAGAACTCTAACTTGCTATCCATACCTAACCTCAGCCACTTCTTAGAACCTCGGTGCAGGTCTCTACAATTCTCCTACTCTTAAATTTTATACTCGTGTAAAAGCCACATGTTATAGATATATCATCAAGTTCAGCTATCAAGTTCAAGTGTGTTCAAATCCCCTTCCATTCAAACCATTAGTGGCCTTCTTCCTGGGCTAAATCAGAGAAAACAGTTCCCTAGTGTGTGGTCTTTAAGCAGAAAAACTTTAAAGAGACATTCTTACCATCATCAGAACCCAGAACGCCCACTTCGCCCAGTCCAGGGCACCGTAACACACCTGAAAAGTTAGACCTGGATTTAAAAGCATATCTCATGATGATGGTAGAGGACATAAAGAAGGAATTTAATAACTCACTTAAAGAAATACAGGAGAACACTGCTAAAGAGTTACAAGTCCTTAAAGAAAAACAGGAAAACACAACCAAACAGGTAGAAGTCCTTATAGAAAAACAGGAAAACACATCCAAACAGGTGATGGAAATGAACAAAACCATACTAGACCTAAAAAGGAAAGTAGACACAATTAAGAAAACCCAAAGTGAGGCAACGCTGGGGATAGAAACCCTAGGAAAGAAATCTGGAACCATAGATGCCAGCATCAGCAACAGAATACAAGAGATGGAAGAGAGAATCTCAGGTGCAGAAGATTCCATAGAGAACACTGGCACAACAATCAAAGAAAATGGAAAATGCAAAAAGATCCTAACTCAAAACATCCAGGAAATCCAGGACACAATGAGAAGACCAAACCTACAGATAATAGGAGTGGATGAGAATGAAGATTTTCAACTCAAAGGACCAGCAAACATCTTCAACAAAATTATTGAAGAAAACTTCCCAAATATAAAGAAAGAGATGCCCATGAACATACAAGAAGCCTACAGAACTCCAAATAGACTGGACCAGAAAAGAAATTCATCCCAACACATAATAATCAGAACATCAAATGCACTGAATAAAGATAGAATACTAAAAGTAGTAAGGGAAAAAGACAAGTAACATATAAAGGCAAGCCTATCAGAATTACACCAGAGACTATGAAAGCCAGAAGACCCTGGGAAGATGTTATACAGACAATAAGAGAACACAAATTCCAGCCCAGGCTACCATACCCAGCCAAACTCTCAATTAACATAGATGGAGAAACCAAAGTATTCCATGACAAAACCAAATTCACACATTATCTCTCCACGAATCTAGCCCTTCAAAGGATAATAACAGAAAAAAAACAATAGAAGGACAGGAACCACGCCCTAGAAAAAACAAGAAGATAATCCCTCAACAAAACTAAAAGAAGACAGCCACAAGAACAGAATGCCAACTTTAACAACAAAAATAACAGGAAGCAACAATTACTTTTCCTTAATATCTCTTAAAATCAATGGTCTCAACTCCCCAATAAAAAGACATAGACTAACAAACTGGCTACACAAATAAGACCCAACATTTTGCTGCTAACAGGAAACTCATCTCAGAGAAAAAGATAGACACTACCTCAGAATGAAAGGCTGGAAAACAATTTTCCAAGCAAATGGTATGAAGAAACAAGGTGGAGTAGCCATCCTAATATCTGATAAGATTGAATTCCAACCCAAAGTCATCAAAAAAGACAAGGAGGGGCACTTCATACTCATCAAAGTTAAAATCCTCTAAGAGGAACTCTCAGTTCTGAATATCTATGCTCCAAATACAAGGGCAGCTACATTCATTAAAGAAACTTTAGTAAAGCTCAAAGCACACATTGCACCTCACACAATAATAGTGGGAGACTTCAACACACCACTTTCACCAATGGACAGATCATGGAAACAGAAACTAAACAGGGACACAGTGAAACTAACAGAAGTGATGAAACAAATGGACTGAACAGATATCTACAGAACATTTTATCCTAAAACAAAAGGATATAACTTCTTCTCAGCACCTCATGGTACCTTCTCTAAAATTGACCACATAATTGGCCACAAAACAAGCCTCAACATATACAAAAATATTGAAATTGTCCCATGCATCCTATCAGATCACCATGGACTAAGGTTGATCTTCAATAACAAAATAAATAATAGAAAGCCAACATTCACGTGGAAACTGAACAACACTCTTCTCAATGATACCTTGGTCAAGGAAGGAATAAAGAAAGAAATTAAGGACTTTTTGGAGATAATGAAAATGAAGCCACAACATACCCAAACTTATGGGACACAATAAAAGCATTCCTAAGAGGAAAACTCATAGCTCTGAGTGCCTCCAAAAAGAAACTAGAGAGAGCACACATTAGCAGCTTGACAACACACCTAAAAGGTCTAGAAGAAAAGGAAGCAAATTCACCCAAGAGGAGTAGAAGGCAGGAAATAATCAAACTCAGGGGTGAAATCAACCAAGTGGAAACAAGAAGAACTATTCAAAGAATTAACCAAACGAGGAGTTGGTTCTTTGAGAAAATCAACAAGATAGATAAAACCTTAGTTAAACTCACTAGAGGGCACAGGGACAAAATCCTAATTAATAAAATCAGAAATGAAAAGGGAGACATAACAACAGATCCTGAAGAAATCCAAAACACCATCAGATCCTTCTACAAAAGGCTATACTCAACAAAACTGGAAAACCTGGACGAAATGGACAAATTTCTGGACAGATACCAGGTACCAAAGTTGAATCAGGATCAAGTTGACCATCTAAACAGTCCCATATCCCCTAAAGAAATAGAAGCAGTTATTAATAGTCTCCCAGCCAAAAAAAGCCCAGGACCAGATGGGTTTAGTGCAGAGTTCTATCAGACCTTCAAAGAAGACCTAATCCCAGTTCTTCACAAACTATTCCACAAAATAGAAACAGAAGGTACTCTACCCAACTCATTCTATGAAACCACAATTACTCTGATACCTAAACCACAAAAAGACCCAACAAAGATAGAGAACTTCAGGCCAATTTCCCTTATGAATATCGATGCAAAACTCCTCAATAAAGTTCTTGCTAACTGAATCCAAGAACACATCAAAACAATCATCCATCCTGACCAAGTAGGTTTCATCCCAGGGATGCAGGGATGGTTTAATATATGGAAATCCATCAATGTAATCCAGTATATAAACAAACTCAAAGATAAAAACCACATGATCATCTCGTTAGATGCTGAGAAAGCATTTGACAAAATCCAACACCCGTTCATAATAAAAGTCTTGGAAAGATCAGGAATTCAAGGCCCATACCTAAACATGATAAAAGCAATCTACAGCAAACCAATAGCCAACATCATAGTAAATGGTGAGAAGCTGGAAGCAATCCCACTAAAATCAGGGACTAGACAAGGCTGTCCAGTCTCGCCCTACCTATTCAACATTGTACTTGAAGTCCTAGCCAGAGCAATTAGACAACAAAAGGAGATAAAGGGGATACATATTGGAAAGGAAGAAGTCAAAATGTCACTATTTGCAGATGATATGATAGTATATATAAGTGACCCTAAAAATTCCACCAGAGAACTCCAAAGCCTGATAAACAGCTTCAATGAAGTAGCTGGATATAAAATTAACTCACACAAGTCAATGGCCTTTCTGTATACAAAGGATAAACAGGCTAAGAAAGGAATTAGGGAAACAACACCCTTCTCAATAGTCACAAATAATATAAAATACCTTGGCGTGACTCTAACTAAGGAAGTAAAAGATCTGTATGATAAGAACTTCAAGTCTCTAAAGAAAGAAATTAAAGAAGATCTCAGAAGATGGAAAGAACTCCCATGCTCATGGATTGGCAGGATCAACATTGTAAAAATGGCTATCTCGCCAAAAGCAATCTACAGATTCAATGCAATCCCCATCAAAATTCCAACTCAATTCTTCAACGAATTAGAAAGGGCAATCAGCAGATTCATCTGGAATAACAAAAAACCGAGGATAGCAAAAACTCTTCTCAAGGATAAAAGAACCTCTGGTGGAATCACCATGCTGGACCTAAAACTGTACTACAGAGCAATTGTGATCAAAACTGCATGGTATTGGTATAGTGACAGACAAGTAGACCAATGGAACAGAATTGAAGACCCAGAGATGAACCCACACACCTATGGTCACTTGATCTTTGACAAGGGAGCAAAAACCATCCAGTGGAAAAAAGACAGCATTTTCAACAAATGGTGCTGGCACAACTGGCGGTTATCATGTAAAAGAATGCGAATTGATCCATTTCTATCTCATTGTACTAAGGTCAAACCTAAGTGGATTAAGGAACTCCACATAAAACCAGTGACACTGAAACTTATAGAGGAGAAAGTAGGGAAAAGCCTAGAAGTTATAGGTATAGGGGAAAAATTCCTGAATGGAACAGCAATGGCTTGTGCTGTAAGATCAAGAATCGATAAATGGGACCTCATAAAATTGCAAAGCTTCTGCAAAGCAAAAGACACCGTCAATAAGACAAAAAGGCCACCAACAGATTGGGAAAGGATCTTTACCTATCCCAAATCGGATAGGGGACTAATATCCAATATATATAAAGAACTCAAGAAGGTGGACTCCAGAAAATCAAATAACCCCATTAAAAAATGGGGCTCAGAACTGAACAAAGACTTCTCACCTGAGGAATACCGAATGGCAGAGAAACACCTGAAAAAATGTTCAACATCCTTAATCATCAGGGAAATGCAAATCAAAACAACACTGAGATTCCACTTCACTCCAGTCAGAATGGCTAAGATCAAAAACTCAGGTGACAGCAGATGTTGGCGAGGATGTGGAGAAAGGAGAACACTCCTCCATTGTTGGTGGGATTGCAAGCTTGTACAACCACTCTGGAAATCAGTCTTGCGGTTCCTCAGAAAATTGGACATAGTACTACCGGAGGATCCTGCAATACCTCTCCTGGGCATATATACAGAAGATGTCCCAACCGGTAAGAAGAACACATGCTCCACTATGTTCATAGCAGCCTTGTTTATAATAGCCAGAAGCTGGAAAAATCCCAGATGCCCCTCAACAGAGGAATGGATACAGAAAATGTGGTACATTTACACAATGGAATACTACTCAGCTATTAAAAAAATGAATTTATGAAATTCTTAGGCAAATGGATGGACCTGGAGGGTATCATCCTGAGTGAAGTAACCCAATCACAAAGGAACTTGCACAGTATGTACTCACAGATAAGTGGATATTTGCCCAGAAACTTAGGATACCCAAGATATAAGATACAACTTGCCAAACGCATGAAATTCAAGAACGAAGACCAAAGTGTGGACACTTTACCCTTTCTTAGAAATGGGAACAAAACACCCATAGAAGGAGTTACAGAGACAAAATTTGGAGCTGTGACGAAAAGATGGACCATCTAGTGACTGCCATATGCAGGGATCCATCCCATAATCAGCTTCCAAATGCTGACACCATTGCATACACTAGCAAGATTTCGCTGAAAGGACCCAGTTATAGCTCTCTCTTGTGAGACTATGCCGGGGCCTAGCAAACACAGAAGTGGATGATCACAGTCAGCTATTGGATGGGTCACACGGCCCCTAATGGAGGAGCTAGAGAAATTACCCAAGGAGCTATAAGGAACTGCAACCCTATAGGTGGAACAACAATATGAACTAACCAGTACCCGGGAGCTCTTGTCTTTAGCTGCATATGTATCAAAAGATGGCCTAGTCGGCCATCACTGCAAAGAGAGGCCCATTGGACTTGCAAACTTTATATGCCCCAGTACAGGGGAAAGCCAGTGTCAAAAAGGGGGAATGGGTGGGTAGGGGATTGGGGGGGGGTGGGTATGGGGGACCTTTGGGATAGCATTGAAAATGTAAATGAGGAAAATACCTAATAAAAAAAATTTTTTAAAAAAGAGACATTCTCAGCTTAGTACCTCGTTTTTGTGAATTTGCAGTTAATAAGCTACAACTTTCAAATAAGTATGACTTTATCCACAGGTTTATATTCCTCATATTTAAATGTGTTGTCCTGAATTAAGGGTATCCGTCTACACTATGGCCACTTTGTCAGCACACAATCTGCCCTCAACTCTAACTATGATCAGTGACCTTTCCTCTCTGAACTGTACACTTAATCCTGTGGACACACAGATCCCTGTGCCTCAAATGGCCAGCCAGCTTAGCCTACTTGGTAAATTTGGGGCCAATGAGAGACTGTCTCCAAAAAGGCGAATGCTACCTGTAAAATGACACCTCTGCAGATCCACCACTGCTTCACCACATGAATGCGTGCACATATGGTAGCATCCATTTGTACATGTCCATTTGTACACACATTTATTATTAGAGTTATATATTTTCAATATATGCTTTATTGATTTATATGTCATCAGTAAATTACCTGCCCATCAAATAATGAAAAAAACATACTTACCTTGCAGTTTTATTAGATGAATAATAAAGCACTCATTTTGTAGTCTACAAAGTTGTTAACTATACAACTTTTACTGAACAGAAAATGATTACTTAGCTGTGAGTGTGAGGAGTTATAACATGAATTCTGAACAAAGAAAATAAAATGTTATTCCCTCCTGAAAGCTCTTATTTTTCTTCTTGGGTTGAGTTTAGAAATCATTTTGGTTCTCGTGAAGAGTGTCTCTTACATTGTGATTGCCAAGAAATCTCTTTTAATAGGTTGTGCACAAGTTCACTTTCAGAAGAAAGTTACTTTCATAGTATTGTTTCAGGAGAGAAATGGGCTGGTAATCTCAAAGATATTCAGTATCACCATGTATCTTTACTTCTATTCTTACAAATAAAACTTTCAGACAAGTGATGACAGAAATATTGTGTGCAACTGCTCAGAAGTATTCCAATCCACAAGGTGCAAAGATATAGATTGAAATGTTTTCTTTCAATACTTATTAAAGCTTCTACTTTAATAAGAAATACAAAAGCCCATCATATCTTCCCTAGTAATACATACACAAGCTGGTTTCTGTTTTGCATTTGGGTGTGTGTATATGATGTGCACGTATATGTATACAATATTTTTACACAAGTACAGATACACCTGTGTGCATTTATGTGTGAAAAGTTATTGTCAAGTGTCATCTTATATTGTTTTCTACATTATTCATTGAGTCAGTGCTTAGGGTTTTATTATGTGAAGAGACATCATGACTACAGTAACTCTTATAAAGAAAAACGTTTAATTGGAGCTGTCTTATAGATTCAGAGGTTTAGTCCATAATCATTATGGCAGAGGGCATTACAGCATATATGTTGATCTTGTCCTAGGGATAGAGAAAAAATTCCTACATCATGATCCACAGGCAGTAAGGAGGAGACTGTGACACACTTTGAATTGTTTGATATATTTAAGACCTCAAAGCCTACCTCAACAGTGACATACTTCTTCCAACAAGGCCATTCAACTAAGGCCATTCCCTATGAGCCAAGCATTCAATCAAAGGAGTCGAAGGAGCCATACCTTTACAAACCACCACAGGAAATCTGTGAGTTAAACCAGAGTATTTGTATGTGGCTTGTAATCATATCTGGCTAGCTCTTGGGATCCCTGGCTCTACCTTCTGATCCCAGGAATAATAGTTAGGCATCCACATCTACCGAATATTAAAAACATCCAGGTTTATTATGATAGACTCATTCATATACAAGTTCATTAAAAGTCATTGGAGCGGGGGCCACAGTAAAATTTTTATTTAAACAGGTCATGGAACAAGAAAAATTGGGCTTAGAAATTAGGCTTAGATTACCAAGTAATGTATTCACAATTAAAACAGTTTACACAACTCTGTACCTGATATCTTCAAGGGCATTAGAGGTCTTCACACATTACAAGCTGTTAGTTAGCACATTGCATCTCCACCTCACATATCAATTTCAAGGCTTCAGTTATCCTCCATTATAACTACGAAACAACCACAAGTGATTTTATACATGTAGAAATCTGAAGCTACAATTCAAGTATGTTTGTGTATGCTATTATTCTGTGTTGTTTAAATTTACTCTAGGAGGATATCTGCTTTGAGGCTAAGCTCCTCACAATCAGTTGATCTTCGTGTCTTGGTCTGTTGTGATTCTCTGTACCACTCTACATTTATTGCCAAAGAAGCTTCTTGGACGTGAGGCAAGAGCTACACTTATCTGTGTGTAAAAGCATGTAGAATGTGGTTAGTGGCTTTGTAAAGTGGCAATACTAGGTTCTCTTCTAAGATCTGTTTTGTCCCCAGTTCAGGGTATTTGGTTAGGTTTCTAGTATCAGCTATATTTTCTGTTCTGTTTAGCAGACCCTAGGTCACTGCCAGAATTGAGTGGCACTATTGTACCTTTGGGGAACATCTTGGATATTGTTGTGCTTCATAAGTGTTGCAGATAAATGGGGCTTTTGTTGCTTCCCTCCCCTGGCAGCTGGAGCAGTAATTTCTAGCACCACAAAAGCTAGGCCATAGGTTAGAGGCTTTCAAGTCAAATCCAACTCGAACCTTCTGAGTCCTGTGTAAAAAACAGTTGGTATCTTCAATCATTGAGAAGCAACCAAAGGCAACAGTAACATCATTTTAGGGGGGTCTAGTGGATTTCTCTATCAAACAATGTCAATGGAGTTTTCTCATGTCATGATTTGGTATTTTTGTTACTCAATGGCTCATGTAGAAAGCAAGGTACTTGCTTTCTACCAGCCAAAGTAGAGCTTTCTTTAATCTGTATACATATACGCAATATGTTCATATAATACACATATGTATTATATTTTATTTTTAGCTAAATATGAGATAGCATATTGGTAAAGTCTTTATCAAACATCTTGAGTGATATTTGTCCTTCCCCTTTCCATCTACCTACATTTCATCTCTTCAGCTAATGCCTTCCTCTCTGTTTTTCCCATGTAGTTCTCTATATCAGCGGTAACATGCTATTACCTTCCCCACTCCTTCCATACAACCCTGTTGCTTATCTATTTTCTGAAGTTATACTTCAAGTTATAACCTCATATCTGAAGATTTAGATTTAGCTGCCATAGATAAGAACTAATTGCCCTCAAAGCGCACATGCAAGTGACACAACGACAAAGTGGTAATATATTAGAAATATATGTGCATATACTTATACATATGTGCATCTAACAACAATTAATGCAAAAAGCCATGAATATTAAAGAACAGGAGAGGTATTGAAAGACATTGGAGCAAAAAAGGGGAAGGGGAAATAATTTAATTATGGTTTCAAATATAAAGGAAATAAAAATGATGTATGAAATCCAGAAAATAAAAAAGAAGCATTTGTGTTTGTTTAGGTTAACTCACATAACTCCAGCAACTAAGGCCCAGAGACTATTACAGAAGAAGAGGAAGGAGTGTAAGAACCACAAGGCTAGGCAGTCTGCTGTGAAGTTGAATCTCCTAGAAATGACAGGTGGCAATATAGTTGATGTGACCCATGACACATCAACCATATTGCTACCTAAACATGACCTGAATGGCAGCAATATCAATAGATATGCTAAAGTAGAGGGGGAAATATCATGGAATCCCACCTAAAGAACTATAGATGACTAATATCATCTGAGTGAGAAAGAATTAATCCCTCTCAGGGTTGAGTGCTCCAGTTGGTAATATAATACAAAGTAGTCAGCCTTGAAGTCATATACATAAAAACAACACCAAATGAATCTAGTCATTTGCATTTATATATTTATGTATATATAATATATATACATATATGTAAAAATAACAATGATATTAATAATGATAATAATAAATGAGGGAATTAGTTTGTGAGAGTAGGGAGCATAAGAAGGTTGGAAAGGGAAAATGGGGAAGTGACATAATTATATTTTAATTAGAATTCAAAACTTAAAAATTTACAAATCAAAACTCCTCTTTGAACTTGGAATTTCACAACAGTCATTTAAACTTTAAAACCTGTGGTATAAAATGGCTCAACGGGAAAGAGGCTTAGCTGCTCTTACAGAGGTGCCAAGTACCTACATCAGGTGCATGCACATACAATGAATAAAAATAAATGAATATGTTGGGAAAGTACAGACAAAGATTATCACTAAAATCCAACGTGCTCATGGCAATCTACAGAAAAGCTTGTCTTTAGCTTACTATAGTCTACATCTGATGTTAAATGTCTTTCCAAGCCTAGACATAAGAAAATAGGTGTGAAATTAGATAGATGTGACTGACTTATAGAGCACTTGACTATCATGAGCAACATAGTAGATTCTGACTCTAGAACCATTAGAACAAACACATTTTAAAGAAGCAGCTATAAAATAATTGTTGAGAACAAAACAAGAGAGTCTTTGCCTGGAGTAAAAATAATGGTGGTTCAATGATGCCCCCAGTGGGAGGAGAGGTGGCTCAGCAAAATCCAGGTGTTTTTAGTTGTGGCTACAAATCTAAATAACAGGCCTTAAAAGCCTTAGGACAGAATAATTATGATGATGTCTTCCTGCAGAGCTTCAAATAAAGGTTTGAAGTGAGTAATCATCCAATAATTAGAATGATAGAATACTGAAGAGTACTAACAAAAGCCTTCAGCTGGTTTGAAAAATTAAATGAGTGTACCAGCATGAGACTGTGGCTAGAAATTGACAATTTCAAAATCAAAGGGAGAAGACTAACACACGCCCCATGGGACAAATATGAAAGTTTACCTGTATTTCCTGGGAAGGCAGGTGTTTTCTGGATTCGGAGTCTGCCTACATTCCTTTATTCTAACCACTATCACCATTGTCAAAGCCAGAAACAGCAGAGCAAGCTCTTCTTACCTCATCTTGCTATCACCTCCTTTTCTTTCTCCCTCCTCAAATTATCATAATTTCTAGGGAAAAAGTTCATCCCATATGATCTTTTCTTGTTTTAATAGGTAGTTTAATCAAAGTCTGTAGTGTGAAGCCTATTGCTTTTTGGCAGTTAGTACATGACAACATCAACTCCTGTGTTGATGATATATTTTTCTTTTCTTAGTTTTTTGAGACTCACATACAAGTTATTTCATGATATACCTAGTACAGCATGAATTTTATTTATGTTATCATTTTGTCTCTTCTTATAGGAGGAGTGCTGAAGTCTGTGGTTAAGGATTATTGAGCTCTGAGAAACCATCTCACTGATAAACAGCTAAATAGATTTCACTGGAGTCTATGTGACAAATGACTACAATAATGGTGAATTGAACTCCTCGTAGATGCAGTGAATGCAAACGAAAGATACAATAGTAAGGGAAGCAATACAAGATGCAACAGAACCAAGGGCAGCATATCAAACTTCACATAATACCTAATCAATACGAACAGCGTTAGCCAGCAATCAGCAGTGCCTGGAACTGTTGCTCCTCTCAGTATGTGTTCACCAAGCTCTCATCTCCATGCTGGACTCATTTCTTATGTGAAGGCGTGAAAAACTTTCAGTCCACAATGGACATGAGTCATTTTTGAAATGGTGAGATCAATGAAAAGTTGGTATTTGAGTTTAAAACTTAAGGAAGTGAAAAGAAATATTAAGCAACCAGAAGAAAATATTTTATTGATTGAGTTAGGAATGTGTTGAGAATAGAATTGTGAACAAAATCCCACAAGCTCATAGCTTCAGTTTCTTAGATATCAGAGATAAGGAGACATCCTGAGACATGTGACTTTAGTCATCCCAATATGAAGCCTTCATGGCAGTGAAGTCTTTGTTGAAATAGCATGTCTATGTATCCAAATGCTAATTGGCTCCCCCCCAATAAAAACTGTTTGCACAAGAGACTCTGCACATAATTTCTGGGAACCTGCCCCCAGTTGGTTCTGATTGGTACGTAAAGATGCCAGAAAGCAATAGCTGGGGATGACAGGAAGAGGTGAGATTTAGGAATCCATGGCTTGGCATCTGGAGGAGAAGGAGGAGAAGGAGGAGGAGGAGGAGGAGGAGGAGGAGGAGGAGGAGGAGGAGGAGGAGGAGGAAGTTGGCCATGCCTTAGGAGATTATGGAGAGAGGAGAGACACAGAGACTACCATGGAGTAGACTAGTAAGGAGAGTGGCCTGGGCTCTTTGTCATGTTTTCATAGCCCAGTCGGCTGACTAATTGGAGTTAAGAACAGCCAAGATGGAACATAGAAATTAGTAAGATGTAACTCAGAATTATCATTGGGAATTAGATTCTAACAGCATGGAGGTTAGGCAGTTAAACAGCTATTGTGCAGCATAAGGTATATTAAAATATAAAGACTGCATCTGTCTTTAATTTGGGAACATAAACCATTGAGGCAGGTAGCAACTCTGCGTCAGGCATAATAAATAATTAACGCTATACACATGTCTTGTTATATCAGCAACACTGGGGCTGTTTTCTTAAACAGATTCTGTATGTGTGTATATCACCTCAGGGGATAGCACACAATCCGCTATCCAATGTCAAATGGCTAGCCCTAAAAACGTACAAGCAAGTAGCATTACATTGACAGTGAAATTTGTGATTATGGAACATATATAGGGAGAGGGAGAGGGAGAGGGAGAGGGAGAGGGAGAGGGAGAGGGAGAGGGAGAGGGAGAGGGAGAGGGAGAGGGAGAGGGAGAGGGAGAGGGAGAGGGAGAGGGAGAGGGAGGGAGAGGGAGAGGGAGAGGGAGAGGGAGAGGGAGAGGGAGAGGGAGAGGGAGAGGGAGAGTATAATAATAGTATAATAATAAAAATCCAATAATACCCTGCTCTGCCCAGCTTCCTGGAGTAAACAGAAGAGAGTGGAGCATGTGGAAATGCAATTACTCCAAAAAGTCAGATTTTGGATTATTTTATGTGAAATACATCAGATGTTAAACGGATGAAATTTTAATGAAATTTCTAATTAGATCCAAAATAAAACAGCTGCACACTGAACTGGCTGTCACTGCCTCTACAGAGACTGTTATTCTACATTTAAACTTAAGCTACTGCTTACACAGCAGTGGTGTATAAGTTACTCATAACTCAGCAGTATTTTTTGGCTTATTGGATTAAAAGAATAAAATAGGATTTGTAGTCTTTTTCTAAAAAAATTACTTATTTTGCCTCAATAATTGGCCAATTAAATCTCTGAACTTGATACTGTTTGAATGAAATATAAATTGTAAGAAAGCCATATTAAATCTCGGAAAAAGAAAATTGTTTATCCTTTATTGTACAGAACTAAACTTAACCATGGAAATGAAAAATAGTAGGTTTAAGTAGATATTTATGCTCTTGGAAATTTGTTTTTCATATTTATGTTCATAGATATAACATTTTATTATATTGAAGCTATGCAAACTGTAGTGAGTATCATTTGTGGACATTCTTCCTCCTTAACTCATTCATTTCCAGTGCATTGTTGTCTAATAAAATTGAATTGATGAAGTAAACTCTCACCATTCATTGTCTCTGGATTCCTCCAGCAATTTGTCAAGTCACTACTAATATAACATTATAAAGTAAATTATACCAATAAACTCGAGAAAATACTAAGCAGTAAATAATTCTTAATTATTAACATACCAGTAAACATCTCATTACCATCCATAAAGAACAGGTCTCCTTATTCAGACAGGTTTTATTCCAATAAGTAAACCAGACAAGCATTTGATACCCAGCATGGCCCTTTAAATGTGTAGAGGATAATGGCTACACACACCAAACAAAGCAAAGGAATTATGCCCAGGAAGCTGAGACTGAGTCTGAGACTTGAAAAGGTGGTCGTTCTCTTAATTCCTAGAATTTCAAAGTAGGTTACAAAACAATAGATGCAAATGAAACATAGAAAAATCCAAGCAGATTAAAAGACTATACCAAATACACTGTAATACACAATATTAAGAGAAAAACAAATTTCTGTTTATGTTATATTATAATTATGAGAACAGTCCATAGTGAATTGGACAGAGAAGTTTTTCTCCAAAGGTCACTCAGACCATGTTTTAATGTCATAACTCTACTTTTGAAGAAGCGTATAGTACCCCCTTCCTAGGGACTCTGTTCATAGTCAAGAATGTGAAAATGTCTAGTGTGCTGAATTGTGTTTCTGGTAGTATCTGAAGATACATCCATCGAGCCTCATCAGCATGACAGGTGAACCATGAGCTTAACAAGGACAGGTTCAGTAGACATGGTGTTTGTCTCGTGTGGACAAAGTCTAGGAAAGCTGTAACTCCAAACGGAGAACAAGAGTGGTGATATCAGAGAAAGTAGTGCACCCCAGGGAAGAGCACACAATGTATTATCCAATAACGAAGGACTCGCCCTGAAAACATACAAACAAATAGCAGTGTGTAGCAGGAGCAAGTAGTGCTTATACATTAAGAATATATATGTGTATATGAAAATATAGACCACAAACATAAAGAGACAGCAAGGGAGTAAATGACATTATTATATTATAATCTCAAAAATCAAGGAAATTATTTTCAAAAAGACTAAAATGATTGGGTAAGATGAGAATATTGCAGTTTTCAAATCGCTTCCAAAAAGTATTTTTGATATTTTCACCAGGAGGAAATGACAAATTCCTAAGGAGGTATATATTTCTAAGCTGATTCACACAGAGATGATGTATATATGTCAAAACAACATATGGGTCCTTATGCATATGAACAACCTTATGTTCAATCAGATTTTAAAATACATTTAAAATTCAAAACAGATATCAATTGGAAGCATTGAGTGTAAACTTCAGCCCCAGAACTTAGAGGGTTTATTGGAAAAGCACAATTGGCAAGCTCTCCACTGATTCTTTTGGGTCTGTACCTGCCTGTATCTTTTTACTAAAACGTGCTGAGTATCTGAGGGTAGGATTAGGATTCAGACACTAGAGATAAAGATAAAAATATCTATGTCTCACCCCTGAGTTTGTATTATTGCTTGGTAAGCCTCAATCAAGCTTTAACCAATTGTGTAAGCATTGCTGCAGTGGAGTTCTGGCATCTCTTTCTTGTTTGTTTGTTTGTTTGTTTGTTTGCTTGCTTGCTTGCTTGTTTAATATTGGTTGATTATTTTCATCAATCACCCAAGTAAAACATGCCATGAAGCCAAGAGATAAACTTACTAAGCTCTGAACTCAATCTGGACCATATGAGCAAACACAATGGGTCAAACATTGTAATAGCACACAGGTTTAAAGTTGTTACCATCAGTAGCAAGCTCTGACTGCCTAGGGGTTTATGATCAGGACAGAGAGGGCAGGATTTTATATAGAATGGATACCTGGACACAATTGGAATAATATGCAATAGTCTCAAAGAGATTATAGAAATGCAAATTTACAAACAGATGATGGGATGAAATGAAGAACTCAAGGTTACCTGGAGATAGACAATGACTGAGAAAGACTGAGGGAAAGCGAACAGGATCTGTCCACAGTCCTCATGCAGAACTGTCCCCATAGAAGATCACAAGAGGGGAAGAAAACTGCCTGAATATACACAGTTTTTTTCAAGTTATGTAGACAGTTTTTATGAATTTTCACAGGCAATACTTTGTGTTCAAGAATCTTACCTTACTTAGCACTGAAGTTGGTGGCTTATGTACATCTCATTTTATAAGAAACTCCACACAATTTGTAAGCTGGCTGTACTACTTGCAGATTGTCTGTCTATGTTTCTTGCTACCATTTGTAATTTGTAATTTTAGCTGTCCTCAGGCTGACATTTCATTGTCCTTGTCCTTTCCCTTTTTCTGACAAGTGAAGATGTTGAGCAACTTATGTGGTTACATATCCTTGTAAGCTGTTTTTGTTTTTCCTTTGAAGTGTCTTCAGTATCTAAAAGTGCCTGAGTATTAAGATGTAGATGGTTCTCTTGTGAATACTCTCTATATTAGAGTATGCATATAAATAAATATATGAAATGTACTTTTAAAATTGAGAACAAACAATCAGAAGTTTTAATCTTCTCCTCTAACAGACTGTAGTTCACTTCCTGACATGCTTTACCTCCAAGGAGTTTAGATTGGATTGAGAATCTGAGGTTGGTTGCCTCAACTCCTTACAATCAGAAGCCCATTGCTGTAAGCTCTCAAAACCAGGCACCTATCCTTGAGAGCTATGACAACTAACTTTCAATGCTCCCAGGTGCTGAAGTCAGAAATTATTTATACTTTAAAGGTTAACATCTAGCAGCTGGAGTTGGAACACCAAGATTCAATGTCTCGCTGCTCTTATAGCCTTCACTGGCTACCTTGAACTCAGGAACCAAAGTCTTTCACTCAGCTCTGGCAGTTTTTCAGCTACAGTCTTAGCTTACAACCTCTTGACTTCTTAGCAATTTAAAATGTTTCAGAGCCCAGCAGTTGTGGCACAGGCCTTTAATCCCAGCACTTGGGAGGCAGAGGCAGGCAGATTTCTGAGTTCGAGGCCAGCCTGGTCTACAGAGTGAGTTCCAGGATAGCCAGAGCTATACAGAGAAACCCTGTCTCAAAAACCCAAAAAAAAAAACCCCAAAATAAAAATTAATAAAAATAAAATGTTTTATAGTAGTTCCCAACCATTACTGATGGTAACTCTCTAGAGCTGTTTCTCTGTCTCTTACCTGATGAATGAACTGAAGGACACAGCTAGCACCAGGAGATTTTCTCTAAAATTCTTATAGCCACTGCTGCTGGGTGAGTAGAGCTCGAAATTCTCTCTCATCTGATATTGGTATTATCAAGTCAAGCTCCACTAAATTTGAAAAAAAAATCCACAAGTAAAACAGTGTCTGGAAGAATTTGTATGTGCAGGAGAGGATAGTAATGCAATACAAGCAAGGAGCCACCTCCAATTCTAAGCCACAAGGGAGAAAAAAGTATCCACTTAAGCAACTAGAAGATAATGTAGCTTGCATGATGTTCCGCTTTGGCTTGTATTAGAGCTGACCACAGGTCTCACATGTTGCTGAATCCCTAAAGATATGTTTATCTGTTTCTCCTGAAACCACAAAATTCAAAGAGGCTTCTGAGAGTGAATATGAAGCCAGTGAGAACTAGTAGATGTTGTCTGTATGGGTTGTGGTTGAAGCCAGGCCTCTAAAACAGAAGCTATGGTTTCAGGGTTTCTTGCATGTTCAAAGCTGCAAGAATGAAAAGATGACAGTTCAACTATTAGTCAAGAAAGGGGCTGCTTCCTTTCGTCACAGCTCCAAACTTTGTCTCTGTAACTCCTTCCATGGGTGTTTTGTTCCCTATTCTAAGAAGGGGCAAAGTGTCCACACTTGGGCCAAAAAGTGGGAGTGGGTGGGTAGGGGAGTGGGAGGGAGGGTATGGGGGACTTTTGGGATAGCATTGGAAATGTAAATGAGGAAAATACCTAATAAAAATATTAAAAAGAAAGAAAGAAAGAAAGAAAGAAAGAAAGAGAGAGAGAGAGAAAGAAAGAAAGAAAGAAAAAAGAAAGAGGCTCTTTGATCCACACTTCCTTCATCAAGGCAAAAATACATAAAGGAGGGAATGCCAGCTGTCAGTCAAATAGCAGTATAACCTGTTCCAGATGGCTTTGTTTATTCAAATCATCAAAGTATGCTGAAGATGGAGACCTGACAGGAACCTAACCTACCAAACGAAACTCAAAAATACTTGACACAGAATCAAATAGCTTTGATGATAGTAGTGCCCCTTTGCCTGTCTCAGTGAGAAAAATTCTGACTTGTGACACAAAACTTTCACACTGCCCCACAAGACACAATGTGTTTTGTCTAGTAACTTGCCTCTCTATATGTGGACCTATGTCTGAAACCAAGATAGTAATCTAAAAATGAGTCTAGGGAAATCAGAAAGCATGAGTTCTACTCATCTAATACATATTTTTACAATCTATAACACATTTAAATATAACTGATTTGCTTTTATGTTTTCTTTGTAGAGAAAGGATCTGAAGTTCCACACAACTAAAATATCTATTTTCATAGCTGAAGATGGCTCAGTAGTGAAAAGCATAAACTGATAAACTGTTATTGCAAAGTACCCCAGTTCAGTTCCCAGCATGCATATAATTTGGCTCACAATCACATGCAACTCCAATTCTAAAGAATTTAATGTCTATGGCCTCAGAGGGTACCTGTGCCTGTGCGTGTGTGCACGCGCGCACACACCACACACACACACACACACACACACACACACACACACACACACACACACACACACACCCCAAAACAAATACATATACACAGAATTGAAAACAAAAACTAACAGCAATCTAATTGAACTGAAGCCCCACTTCCCATAAGAAAAATCATGTTTGGTACTGAAAAAACAGCCAACTTACCAGGGCTAGTAAGTCACAGATGTGAGAAAAGAATCCATTACCAGCACTTTGCTAAACCAGTATAAGTCCTTACTACTTTCTAAATTGTATCCTTATGTGAGCTATGCCTTTCAGCATACAAGTCCCTCTCTAAAGGAAATGGAAACAATCATAGAATACTACCACTGGCCACAATGCCGAGATCCACAGATTGTGGGAATCATCTGGTCTCATGAATTGATGATTCAGGAAACAAAACTGAAAGTTTGTGAGGGCCAGAATACCAGGAAGACTATTATAAAATAGCCTCTGCTAGAAATGACTACTTGAGTCTGGCAAATACAGAAGTGGATTCTCACAGTCATCTATTGGAGGGAACACAGGACCTCCCAGAAAAGGATCTGGAGAAAGTACCCAAGGAGCTGGAGGGGTCTACAACCCTATAGGAGGAACTAAGAACTAACCAGTAACCCCAGATCCCGTGTCTCTAGATGCACATGTAGCAGAAGATGGCTTAGTCGGCCATCAATGTGGGGAGAGGCCCTTCGTCTTACGAAGATCATATGCCCCAGTACAGGGAAATGCCAGGGCCAGGAAGCAGGAGTAGGTGGGTTGGGGAGCAGGGCAGGAGGAGGGTACAGGGAACTGTTGGAGAGGAAACTAGGAAACAGAATAGCATTTGAAATGTAAATGAACAAAATATCTAATAAAGAAATAAAAGAATAAGCACAAATCCAAAAAGAAAAAAGAAAAAAAGAAATGAGTATTTGAATAATATTGAAAGCAATGCCAATATTAATGGACATGTTAATATGGAAAGGAGAAATTTCACAGAATCCCCTGCCTAGGCAAAGAATATAAGGAAACTTATGAATGCTGGAAGATGAATTAGCCTCTCCTTGAGATGAGCCTCTATATTTATTGTCCAATTCAGAGTGTTCAGACTTGAAATCATATATACACCCATAGCAAAAATGGACACATTTATGTATAGTTGTTCACATACGCATGCACTTGTATCTATTATAATAATAATAATAAGCAAAGAAAGAATGGCTATCAGTTTGAGGGGGAACCTTGAGGGTTTTGAGGAAGAATACTTGAGTATATACACACACATACAGAAACACACACACACATCGAATATATGTATTAAAAAATCCTGTTGTGGGGTTTCTACCAACCTTAGACCATTTATATTTTTATATTTCTAGATGAAAGACACACACATAGCCTTTATTCTGTAATATGTGTTAGGCACCACAATAGCAGGGGGCAATTGCCTACCATTCAGAATGTTAGAATCTACCTTCCCATCGATAATGCTTCACTCACTACGTACTATGTTCTATCTTGGCTGCTCTCAACTCCAACCAGGCAACTCTCTGGGACAGGTTCTCTTGGCCCTTAGTCCGTGGCGGCTCTCCTTTTTCCTTTCCTGCACAGTCTTTTCTGTCTCATAGAGGTTTCTTCTCTTCTTTTTCTGGTTTCAAACTTGGAAAGCATAAACCCCACCTATGTCTTTTCTTCCCAGCTATTGGCTGATGTCATCTTTATTTACCAACTATAATGAACTTAAGGGCAGAAACCCAGAAGCTACATACAGACTCCAGATCTTGGAGACCATCACTTAGCATTACAATAAAAAGTAAAAGTCAGAACCTGAGGAATATTCTACATATATAGAGAGAGATTTTTAAGAAAATCTATTTGGTATTCTTTGAAGCTAAAAACCTGAATATTTTAGCTTTTAAAAATATTAAATTTATGACTTGTGAAATATTCCTATATTGGAAAAATAAATATCTGAAACCTATCATGTAAAAATCAATCTTATTTTTCTAGGATTAATTTGTTCTTTAGAAAAGTACAAATAAATTCATTTGTCCTGCTGAATCCATTTTCTTTATACTTACACAAATGATAACCGGATAATATTCCTAAAATGTAGTTAAATCAAGCACTCTGTTTGAAAGATTATACTTCCAACTTCTTTGATTGTTTTCAATACTCACCATAATCTTCATTATGATTCTAGTGGCTATCACCCATTGTACCATCACTCTCTGTAATTAGGAACCACTCAGCTATATTTAGCTCACTTGCTATTTCCATCTTCATATCTTTTCAATTTAATCTATGTTGCTGATTTTGAGTAAAATCATTAGCCAACATCCTTAGCTATAAAAAAATAATTACGCTTTCCTCTAACTTCTGTGAAAGCTTATGTGGACTAGTTCACTCATCTTCTTTTAAACTCAAATCATTCTTTATATTACCTTTTGGTATTCAATTTTCTTTCTAAACTTAAAAATTATTATTTATGCTGTGTGTGTATGAGAGAGAGAGAGAGAGAGAGAGAGAGAGAGAGAGAGAGAGAGAGAGAGAGAGAAGGAGAAGGAGAAGAGGAGGAGGAGGAGGAGGAGGAGGAGGAGGAGGAGGAGGGGGAATGGGAGGGGAGGGGAGGAGAGGAGAGGAGAGGTGAAGAGGACATTGGATCACTGGAACTAACCCTGGAGGTAGTTTTGAGATCCTGAAATTTAATGGTGTCAACTAAATTCTAGTGCTTTGCATAAGCAGTAATTTTGCTTAAATTTTCCCTGTCCCAATTTTTTTTTTTTTTTTTTACTCAGTAACTGACTAACATCAGTAACAATCACTGCTCCCAGTTAGTAGCAAGTCAGCTGAAATAGAAACATTTTGCAGCTATGTTTGCATTTCATTGTTCACAAAGGAAATGTAGACTAAGTATTTTCTAGATGAGTATCACACAGATTTTTGCTAATAATAACTCATCACCATAGGATGAAATATCTAATATATTATAATTAAGATCCATTATGTATTTTCTTTATTAATACACATCAATTGTACCTATCAGGTCCAGTGTTATACTTCCAGACATGTATTTTTTTCCATTATCTTATTGTCTAAATTACCTACTTTACTTTTTATTTGTTCTTTTGAGAATTTCATACACATGAACAATGAAATGTAATCCGCTCTACTTGATATTTGCCTCATCAACATACTCTAAATTCTTTGAACATACCCGATTCCAACATCATGTCATTTTTTATAACTCACTATGTACAGGTAGTATTGTCTATTATGTAATCTGTGTGGATCTATTCACTAGAGCAAAGGAAACCTACAAGTGTCTACATCCTAACAAAAACACTGGTTATCTCACTCCCAGCAACTATTTAATTCCTATAGGGCTATAGCAAAGCATGGCCTGCAGATCATCCACCCTCTCTATGCAGTGATATTTGTTAGCTTAATTGTATGTCAGTCTTGTTCCTAGAACCAAGTTGATGTGATATCATGTTTGTGATAGGCATATATGTTTAGATGACAACATTTCCCAGAACTCTTCCAAACTCTATGGCAACAACATGATTTCTTCTTGATCCTTGGAACCTTGGTGTCGTAGAGCAATATATTCATTCTGTGTTGGGCTGAAAACTGGGTCTGTTTTTCTTAGTACCCTGACCAACACTGCATCTTCTGTGTGAAGGGTGCCCACTGCAACCATGTTCCCTGACAATGTTTGTGATCAGCCCCAGGCATGCAACATTAAATATACTTACCAAGCATTTTCTGATGACTAAAAGTTGCTCACTTTTTCTTTTAAAAAGACACTTCTGCAGTAATTTCTAAGACCACTTCCTACTTTACATTGGAAATCATGTTTGAGACAAAGCCCATGGACAATCTGAATAATTGCTACTTTATACTACGATAGTACTAAGTACTCTTCTTTCTACTAAGAAGAGTACATGATAAAAATGCATTATATAAATATAAATATTGCTTTGTTTGCAAAATACTTCTATGGGTACCATAATTTTATAAATGGTGGGTTACAAATCTTATTCAGTCTCCTGAGATATAAGGCATTCATTGCAGTTCGGACATCAATATTGTTCTCTAAGGGGAATATAGCTGAAGTTTAGATTACAGGAGAATTATAGTCTACCCTATATTGTAAATATCAAAGACATCATAAGGCATGCAGAGAGTTGTAAAATGCCTCCCTTTCAGGATCTGGACAATAAAAAGAAAAAATGAGTCTTATCAAGGCATTAATGTGCACAGAAAACAAAATGTTCAATAAAATTAATTATGTCTAGTTTTTTCATTTTTCTTATTTATGTAGGTAATATATTTAAAGTGATTTTTCTATTCCTTTAAGAATGAAAGTTTTTAAAAATACTATGAGGCTCAGCCAGAGTGCTTGAGCTTGGTTCAGATTGGTGATTCACATCTGATAGATTAATGTAACCCCTAGTTCCTTGATTTTTAATGGTTAAGGTGGTCTTATTCTTTATGGCTAAATATTAATGTAAATGAAAAATTCCACCAACTGAAGTATTTAAAGAAACATATTAAGCTGTATTTTGTATATAAAATTGAGACTATGAGTAAAATAAATGTCTCTATTTTTAAAGAAAATGTGGTTCTTCATACAATAGAATGATAACGTGCCCTTAAAGAAGCCTGCAGGCAGTCCAATATTATACAAACTGGCATTTGAAGCCTGTGTGAGGACAGGTCAAGGACTGACATGACTTGCCCATAGCTGTAACATCTATTATTAGAATAAGAATTAAATCCTACTTCTAAGCAGGATTAAGAATAAAATCTCTCAAACTTTCTTCATAAAAATTTGTTCTATTCAAACATTCTTCTGATTGCAGCAATTGGAACATCTTAGTCCATAAAACAGCTTCCAAAATTAACAGGCACCAAAAGAGTATTTTGATTTTATTTAAAATTTCCAAGTAGTTTCATTCATTTATTAATTTTCTTACGCCAAGTCCTTCAGCGTCCAACAATTTAGACATGTTCCTACATTATCAGTCACTATTTCTGTTTTATAGAGCATAATAATCCATTTTCTTTAATTTAGTCGTTCGGAAGTGAAGCAAGTCTGATGTTGGCTGCAGTCAGTTGAAGGAATACTTGGCCTGAGTGGCTGCCGGAATGTTCATTGGAGACTGAGTTAAGTCTCAGTTGTGCAATGTTCTCTTTTCTATCTTGGTGCACTGTCCTATTCTGTACATACAGAGACAAAACCTTAGTCTCCTGACATTTTTGCCTCCATAACCACTGTGCCCTAGCACTTGAGGTATGTTCCAAGTCTGATTTCAGCCATAAAACTGAGTTTCTCTTCATTGCTGGTCACAGAAGTGTAAATCCCCCCTCGAGAAGATTCAGTTTTACTAGGTGAATGCAGCTATTGGCGGAATTTGGAGTTTTGAGAGCACAAACACGATTGAAGACACAAGAAAGAACTAGTCAGTGAATTCTATTATTGCTGTCACAAAATATTTGTTTTTGTTATGATTTATTTTGTCAATTTTTGATTAAGGTACACGGTATACTTAACATGACATTTTCATACAGTGTTTTCCATATTTCCTCCTACAGCCTCCTTTCTTTTAACTTGTGTCAATCATTATCCACCATGCTCCTAAACCCCTCCCTCCAAACTATCATCTCCTTTCTACATTCACGATCTCTAACCACATTTAATGCCCCAAATTTAACATATTCTGATCTTGCAATAAACACACTAAATATACTTTTTGCAAAAACATACTAAGGCAGCAAAAAGGACTTAGACAGTTTAACACTTGATAAGCCCCTTTTGTAATTGCCCCAAAGGCAGTTACTTAATGTTTATGATAGTTTGCCATCAGACTTCCCTTGACTTCTGATAGTTGTAATAGAAAACAAAGCTGGGATGTTTTTTCAGTGTATAAAGTTGGGAGAAGAATAAAACATTAAATTGCATAAAGGCAACTTAGGTTAGATATATTTAACTGGTCATAATAAATATAGTCAATATTAAACAAAAGAATAATTGCCAAGTCATGTAAAACAATTTCTCCTCTGTGCTCTGCACTGAAAAGTCTATATTTTCAGGCAGCTTGAATGAGAAGTATATTGAATTTACCATAGTCCCATACTTAGGAATTGGGTTTATACTTATGTCCCAAAGAAAATGGCTGCTAATATAACAGCATACAGATTCTACCCAAAGCCTTGTGTTTATATGGATCTTGCTAAAAAGATTTCGAATGATTGATCACTGAGGGTTCCTAAAGTCTACTTTCCTTTTTTTCCCTTTTTTTTTAATTGGATATTTATTTCATTTACATTTCCAATGCTATCCCAAAAGTCCCCCCACACGCTCTCCCGCTCACTCCCCCACCCACCCACTCCCACTTCTTGGCTCTGTCGTTCCCCTGTAATGAGGCAGATAAAGTTTGCACGACTAATGGGCCTCTCTTTCCATTGATGGCCAACTAGGCCATTTTCTGACTCATATGCAGCTAGAGACACGAGCTCCAGGGGGGGTACTGGTTAGTTCATATTGTTGTTCCACCTATAGAATTGCAGTTCCCTTTAGCTCCTTGGGTACTTTCTCTAACTCCTCCATAGGGGGCCCTGTGGTCCATCCAATTGCTGACTGTGAGCATCCACTTCTGTGATTGCTAGGTCCCGGTATAGTCTCACAAATGACAGCTCTATCTGGGTCCTTTCAGCAAAATCTTGCTAGTGTATGCAATGGTGACAGCATTTGGAAGCTGATTATGGGATGGATCCCCGGTTATGGCAGTCTCTAGATAGTCCATCGTTCGTCACAGCTCCAAACTTTGTCTCTGTAACTCCTTCCACGGGTGTTTTGTTCCCAATTCTAAGAAGGGGCAAAGTGTCCACACTTTGGTCTTCATTCTTCTTGAGTTTCATGCGTTTAGCAAATTGTATCTTATATATTCTATGTGGTAGCTAATAAGCTGAAACTTTGGCTAAATGGTGAATATATTATTGGTACTCTAAAGAATTGGCTTTAGATTTTGATATTTCTATTGGGATATTGGCTATATCAAGAGACATTATATGTTAGTTCCTGGAAATTATTTTTCTATATCTTTGAAAGTATTCATGAAAATAACTCTGAATCCTTTTCACTGGATACTTGGCAAGAATTTTTTTTTCCTTATTGCAAGTATGCATGAAAATGTCCCACATAGGCTTCTGTATTTTAAAAATCTTATTGCCTTTAGAATTCTTATTATTGTTAACAATCTCATTTCTAGAAAAAAAGCCCACACCATATTATCAGGCATTACAATTGCTTTTCTTTTCTTTCTCAATATTTGTTCATCTGGTCCTGACTTCAATTATAGTTCTCAGTCATGAGTGGTTTCCTTTTCTATATTTTTCTACATAAAAGTTTTATTTGTATAGCCTAGGAAATGATTTGGCTCACTTTATGAGCTGAGTAATAAATAAGAAAGCTGATTTATAGTTTTATACCAGCCAGTCTATACGTGACTTTGAACAATTTGATCCTTCTTCGTATGTATGTAAAACTGAAATGGTGTACTGTTTGAGAATTAAAGACTTATAGCACTTTGATTGTCTTGAATTCTATTTTTAAAAAGTTAATTTCATTTCTGGTAACAAATAGAAAAAAGATGCATTACTTTTTAAAAAGTTAATTTTATTTGAATTTATAATTAGCCCTTAGCATAAAATTGAAAAGCAGTCACTGAAAAATGTTTTATGGAGAAACAAAAACATATCAAATAATATTATACCGAGAGCACTTTATTTTTAAAATAAACATCTAAAATGATCAAATAAGGCGTGTATATGAGTGTTTGATATGTATGTGTGTATGAATGTGTATGTTTGTGTGTGTGCACTTGTGTATGTGTTTGTCTGGGTATATGTGTGTAAGTGTATGTGTGTGTTTATGTGTTTTTGTGTATGTGTGTTTATATGTGTGTGTGTATATATATATATATATGTGTGTGTGTGTGTGTGTGTGTGTGTATGTTTATGTGTGTTTGTGTATGTATGTGTGTTTGTACAGTGTGTATCTGTGTGTCTGTGTGATTGATTATGACTCAGCAGGCAGAAACAGTACTATGGAAAAAAATCCAACCCAAATTCAGGCATACATTAGTTAAGTGTGAAAAGGAGAAGAAATGATTTTTACATTTTAATTTGTATACACTTCAAAAACAAATGTGAGAGGATCATTGTATTATTGTCCAGTTTTGTCGGTTTATCATATTAATAAAATACTATATTAAGAAGATTTACTTTCTGAAGAAAGAATAGTGACAGGACTTTATGTATTCTAATTTTATGTATGAAAAATACTGCTGAAATAGTCTAAAGCTGAGCAACAGGGGGGAAATGTGGCTATCTCCAAAGTTTTGGAAGCTTTCAGGTAAACTATAATTTACACTCACTCTATAATGCTTCAAAGGATGGAAATGGCCTTTTTGACAGATGCAAAACTTTATCAAGTATAAAGTTAAATCTCAACTGAACTGCCACTTGGTGTTAGCTTGAAGATGTCAGTTGTTCATCTTTCAGGCATGTCATACACAAGTGAAAATTTGCTATGACAGATCTAATTAGATTCTGAAATAATACCTGCACTACTATTTTTTTTACAGAAGAAAAATATCTATGTTATTTCATATAAAAGGCAGGAAAGAACAAAACAATGAGGAAATAATATTTCAGATGATATACTACTCATTACATTAAGAATAAGCAGATAATGAAAATGTAACCTCTCCTTCAAGAAACTTGTGGTCAAGTTAGAAGGATAGTCACACATAGATAATTTTTATAATATAATCATTGTCAAGTTAGAGTTACATACAAAATGCCATGCAATAATGAACTCATGATCAAAAGAGGATTTTATATTATATACTATAGTCTTTATTTTTTTGAATATCCAGCTTTTGGGACAGAAATCAGTATATAAAAATATGATTGACTTTATCTTTGAGGATAATCTGTATGTTAATGTCTCCAAAACTATTATATATAAAAATAGATTGCTGTAGCATACTGAGTCATTCAAATTAGCACATTATCAGTTGAGAAATGCTTAAGAATCAAGAAAAATTAAAAGTCTTTGAATAAGGTGAAAAGCTTGAATGCAGAGTAATTGGAAAGTAGGCAATGGTGCACCTTCAACTTTGAGTGAGATAAATTATGCAAGTGATTTCAACAGCAGGGGGGTTATTTTTCCTGATGGGAGGCCTTTGCAAAACTCATGAATTTCAAATCAATAAATTAGGAACTAAGGATTTCCAGCTTAGGTAGAAGCAAATGAAAGACAAAATTTGCAGTTAGAGGTCAACATCATAGCTTGATCTTATTATCAGGGGCTGTTCAGTGCTACCATCTTCTCATACTCCACTAAAAAGGAAACAAATTTCTGGCAAGTGTCTAACCACAAAAGTGGGTGGGGTGTCAATTTCTGAGTAATTGAAGATGCTAGTAAAAGAAGAGTAAAAACTCTTGCAATGTCTACCATATATTGTGATGTAGGGGATGTATGGGGGGGGTCTATTTACACTTTCTTTCTTTATCTCTTGTTCTCCTCATGTAGTTACATGAGAAATATAGAAACATCTGTGCCAGGTGCAGCATCAGTAACTTTGCCCAATTTCTCAATTTAGCATATCATATGGTAGCTTAGAAAAAAAACCACATCTATCTCATGACACGATTATCATTTGTTTAGCATTGTATTAAATCAAAATATGCCAGAACAAGAAACAGTTAAAGTGATGGGCAATGATGGCACACACTTTTAATCCCAGCACTTAGGAGGCAGAGGCAGGCAGATTTTTGAGTTCGAGGCCAGTCTGGTCTACAGATTGTGATCAGGACAGCCAGGGCTAATCAGAGAAACCCTGTCTCGAAAAACAACAACAAGAACAGCAGCAGCAACAACAAAGTTAAACCATATTACTTATTTTACTATTGTTTTCAGTCATTATTTTTAAAGATGAGGGGGACATCCATGTAGATGCAGGGGCCTCTGGAGGCCAATCAAAGTAATCAGATCCCTTCGAACATTATTGGGAGTCTTTATTATTCACTCCAGATAGGGAACAGAGAGTAGACCAATCTTATGAACTAATGTGTTTTACTGTGTATAGTGGCTAGTTTTGTGTCAACTTGACACAGGTTGGAGTTATCACAGAGAAGAAAGCTTTGGTTGGGGAAATGTCTCCACGAGATCCAGCTGTGAGACATTTTCTCAATTAGTGATCAAGGGGGAAGGTCTCCTTGTGGGTGGTGCCATCTCTGGGCTGGTAGTCTTTATTCTATAAGAAACCAGGCTGAGCAAGCTAGGGGAAGCAAGCCAGTAAGTAACATTCCTCCATGGCCTCTGCATCAGCTTCTGCTTCCTGACCTGCTTGAGTTCCAGTCCTGACTTCCTTAGTGATGAACAGCAGTATGGAAGTGTAAGCCGAATAAACACTTTCCTCCCCAACTTGCTTCTTGGTCATGATGTTTTGTCCAAGAATAGAAACCCTGACTAAGACACTGTGGTTACATACATGGGTGATAGGTTTAAACCATCTCTACTGTGTAAAAGGCCAGATTCCAGAAAGTCTGGAATTTTATGCAGATAACAGGTACTTTTAAATCACAGAAAAGTGGGGATGCATCAGGTGAAACTAAAGTGGTTCAGGGTTTAAATTAGGTTTCTCTGTCATTTTATATTTTTCCTTAGTTGAAGCATTTTGATCGTCCCAGCAGAGTTATTTCTGATGATGCAAAGTTTAAATGAGTGCCATTTGTTTGTCATATTCATATGAAGTTTGACTACAGGATTGTTTTTCATATGTGTGGTTCTATATCATATATTGTTTTCTTAGTGTTGCTTGAATAAATATCTCTTAAAAGCCTGATATGACAAAGTGGGCTATGTCAGTCCTGTGCATGACACACATCATTATTGAACTATGCATTGCAGTTAGTGTTATGGAGAATTGTGGAGCAGTACATTCAAATTAGTTCTACCTCCTTATGGATTGTTATTGCTTATATCTCTTTTTAATATCTTTAGTATAAAATATTTTACTAAGAAATTGCATTTAATCAATGTGTAATTGATTTTATATTCTAAGAAGATAGAGTGTGTACCTACCTTCTACAAACAATGGTCCCAAACATTCAAAGACATCTAGCAATAAACTATTTATCGCTACAAGTAAAGGTTATGGTTCTAAGTTTTTACACAATATTTTCATTAGATATTTTCTTTATTTACATTTCAAATATCCCTTTTCCTCATTTCCCCTCTGAAAGTCGCCTACCCTATCACCCCTCCCCCTGCTCAGAAATCCACACACACCTGCTTCCCTGTCCTGGCATTCCCTTACACTGGGACATCAAGCATTCACAGGACCAAGAGCCTCTCCTCCCATTGATGTCAGATAAGACCATCCTCTGCAGCTGGAGCCATGGGTCCCTCCATATGTATGTACTCTTTGGTTGGTGATTTAGTCCCTGGGAGCTCTGGTGGTACTGGATGTTTCATACTGTTATTCTTCCTATGGGGCTGCAAACCCCTTCAGCTCCTTGGGTCCCTTTCTCTACCTTGTGCTCAATACAACAGTTGGCTGAGAGTGTTCACCTCCTTATTTGTCAGGCACTGGCAAAGCCTCTCAGGAGACAGCTATATCTTGTCAGCAAGCACTTGTTGGCATCCATAATAGTGTCTGGGTTTGGTAACTGTATATGGGATGGATTCCCAGGTAGAACAGTGATGGCCCCCACAAGGGGATTAACTCACCTAAACTCTGACTGGGGGGAATGTTAACTCAATGCAACAGTGTTAGAGAAAATTTTGAGGGCTATAGAAGGAGAACTGAGTAGGTGGATACTGGCTGATAAGTCAAAATGCATTTGAGTAACTGATTATAAATGGACATTAAAAACAGCACTTGAAATTTTCTGGAGGATATTAAAATAAGAAATTCAGTGAATTAAATGCTTAAAACCATAGCACAGTTCTTCATTGTGTCATGAAGATTAATTTGTTATTTTCAAAACTGATCTTAGAGATTATGATAAGACCCTATGTAGAAATCTTTGATTCCAAGACTAAGCTCCATATGCAAGACTAAACCTTATTGTCCAAGACTTCTTTCTTCTATGATCTCTATCCTCTGTGATCTCTATGCTTCATGACCTTCATCCTCATGACCTCTCTATTACATGAGCTCTATCATCTGTGAAATGTATACTCCAAGACCTCTATCCTCCATGATCTTCCATGACCTCTATCCCCTATAACCTCTATCCCTAACATCTGTCTATCATACTTCTACCACCTGTTACCATAATAAACCATGACCTCTGTCCCTCAAAACCTTTTTTCTCTAAGTCTTCTCTTCCCCATGATCACTAGCTACTATGATCTGTATTTCCATGATTTATCCTCCGTTATCTATCCTTTATAATATCTTTTTAGCCCAATAGCAACATTATTTGATATGCAAGCTTGACTAATATTGTGGCAATTCCTCCAAGAAGGATATGATTTTCTTAGTCCCTGTGCCAAAGAAAACTCTGTTGTCATGTCTATATATGTATTTTTTCCTCACACGCTTATTATTGAAATCACTGTGATAATGTTAAATCTACTGAATTATTTTTTGTTTTTCCTCTCTGATCATAATAAGCGCATACAATATTTTCAGTGATAATCAATTTAATAAATAATATCTAGAGTAATAAATTAGAGTAATTTTATACAATAATGATTATATCATGGTAGACATTTGTTTCAGTCATTCTCCAAGTTAGTGACATAGACTTAAGAATGGAATCACTTCTCACATATATTGTAGATCTTTTTCCTCAAGTATACTGGCTGGAGGACAACTCAATCTTCATAATTTCTTCAAAAAACTATTTCAAATCTATTATTTCCACACCATCTATTTTTTTGTATTCATTTATGTTATCTAACTCACATTGATATATTCAGAAACATGCATTCTTCATCAAATGTAAATATGAAGACCTGATCTGTGATATGACAATGAAAGAAGATGTTGAGTTAAATGTTTCTAGACATCTGGCCTCATCATCTTCACTACTGTGCACAAGAGAACATTGTCCATTCATACCAGAAAAATGAGGCTCAGAAATATCAAAGCTAATGTCATCACTGTATATTAAATCATTACCTCACCATCAAATTATTTCTTTTCTTCTCTTTCTGACCACCACGATGAATAAAGCAGGATAATGACATTCTCATTATTTTAGGAGCACATTTGCATCCATAATGAAGGAGTCCCAAAAGGGCACAGACACCATAGAGGCAACTGTCTGACTTAATTAAAATTGTTTTCCTGATTAGATGGAAACTGCAAGCATCAATGGCACATCAGAGAAAGTTTCTATCTTTTCATAAAGACATAAAAATCAACTGGTTTTACCAAAAAGACTTACAAGATTAAACTTCAAAAGAAAAGTTAGAAATTCCCACATATTTCTGTATTTAAAAAACAAACACTGTTTTACTGGTCACAGAAATAATATTTCCTTTGTAGTCTTCTGTGGTTGATTAATTTATCCAAACTTGATAAGACTGGAAAGTTTTATATGTACATAAATCTTTTGTGTTTTATATATATATATAAAAGAAAACTGATTTAGTATTTTTAAATTATTTATTTTTATGTGTATGTATGCAGAACATTCTCTGTTCATGATGCTAATAGACCATAAGAGGGTAACTCGAAATCAGTTTCAGCTAATTGTGAGCTGCCATGAGCATTCCAGGAAGAAACTAGGTGTTCTGCAAGCACAGTATGTGCTTTTAAGTAAGCCATTTCTACAACGCTGGATTTTGTATTCTTGATCTAAGATTTGTTATAGATAATTCATCTTATATGATAAGAATTTATTGTTATTTTAAAATTAATACATGTTTGCAAACATAAAGACTCTTTGATGTCAGTCTGTAGGCAATCAATCAACTCTCAGTCTAAAAGTATGTTTTCCTGCTTGCAAACCAATTCAAAGGAGCTACATGTGTGGTATTTAGTAGAGCCATTAAAATATAAATTCTCTTGAAAATGATTTTATATTTCCAATGATTTCCTAATATGGTTTTCTCAAAACCAGAAGATCTTATGTAAAATAATGTTGGCTAGAAAAAAGAGAAAGGAATAAAATAAAAATATGTGTCATTGTCCTTCTAATGTAACATGGATACCTTATTTCCATCTTCTATTGGTATGAGAATTTTCATCTCAGTGAGCAAGATGAATGCAGACTCAGACAAAATGCCTCATTGTATCATCAATAATAACCTGGAAATCAACACTTAGAAACACAGAATATGGATGCTTTTAAAAGGTGCAAAGATGGATTCTATCCAGTGAGACTTCCGTAATACACACATTATTTTTCTCCCACTCTGATCACTTCAGAGTCAGTGACCATAAAAGGATTAAGTCACATGATAAATTATACTTTATTTCACTGTTTTAATCCTTTCTTACTATGAATGAGTAAAGAACAAGAGAATAGGAATGTGCAAGATTTGTCCTTAAGCTAAATTGCAGTTTCACTACACACATGCATGCTCTTTGGTTACAAGTCATGTTGGTGTGCTTCATAAACACTGACATTCCCTCAGACTACCCACTCTCCCCTGTCTTCTAACTTTCTGTCCATTAACTCTTTAGGAAGTAAGTCTCTGTCAGAATGTCAAGATCATTCATGTCACCACAATAGATAGTAAAAAGAAAACAACAAACTTTTGACACTTTGAAAGCATTGGTGAATACAAGTCACATGTTTACAGGGCTACTGAATCAGTTCACAAAGAAAAACATGCAAAGATCAGCAAGGTGAAAGTCTATAATTGATTGGAATAGCTGTGCGTTTCATGGACTAGCTATGTATTTCAGGAACTTGAAATAAACTTTACCTAAGAAACTCATTGTACAAGAGAAAAACACCATGATACTGGCCTCAGAGTTTAGAAACATATGCAGCTCTTACACAACTCTGTTGCCACTTTAGTTCCATATGTTCTTATTCCCTCTTCTGGTATTTCCAGACACAGATATTTACATATATATTTAGGCAAATACTCACTCACATAAAAATCAAGAGACAGTCCTTTCTAGGGAAGAGTACACCAGTTGGTTTTCCATGTAAAAATTCATCAACTCTGAGAACATAATTGATTAACATTTCACAGACAGAGCAGGTTATATGTGTGTGTGTGTGTCTGTCTGTCTGTCTGTCTGTCTGTCTGTTTAAAAACAAGGAAAAACTAAGCTGTAAAGAGAGAAAGTAGACGTTTATGGAGGTTGGAGGAGGTAAAGGAAAGAGAAAAAATTTAATTATGCTATAATCTCAAAAAAAGGTAAATAAAACACATAAATAATAAATGTATCTTAAAAAGTAAAAATTTTAGTGGATATTTTCTCCTTATCAACACACAATTTACTGGTTAATCGTCCTCTAGTAAATTGTTTTCCTTGCTGCCAGGGGCCTATTTTGTGTGTGAAATTAAAAATAATTCTGTAGCTAAACATCTAATGCTTTTAATCAGCAGACACGTCTGGAGGTCTTCCAAGAGTATTCGATGTGCTAAGAAGATAGTGATTCAGGACACAAGGGATTTGCACAAATCCAGAACAGAAAGAGACATTTGACTTTCAAGGAATATAAGATGTGTTCCCTAAGAGGAAATTCTACTTTCAAAAGATAGTCGGAGAGTCTTGAGGAGGGGAGGGATCAATACTTTCAAGAGATGATACTGAAAATGAATTGTGTACAACAGGTAAATAACAAACAAACAAACAAACAAACAAACAAAAAAACCAAACTTCCCTGAACAGTTCAACAGGGTTGTCAAGTTTGGAAGAGAAGCTTAGTTCAACTATTTTCTGCCTCCAGTACAAAATAGAAAATTAAAAGGAAAGCTGTCAAGAAGGAACATTTTAATGCATACTAGGTGGCTCTCAAAAATTTCCCTGTATTCTGAAAAAAAAAGATAATTAATATGTAGTATCAGCTGTAGAATTATGCTAAAGGGACTATAATGGATATGTAAATTATAATATCAATTGGGAGGTAAGGCATAAGGGAATAACAACACTATTAGGTCATTACAAAAGTCTTTGGAAGCTATTATCAAGTACCAAGGAGGATAAGGAGCCAGACATCATGTAAACCATAGTATTATGCTGACACTAATATTGACAGAGTAAATAGCATTTAGTGAGCCCTTATTATGCATCAGGTCTTGGGCTAAGCACTTCTCCAGTATTATATTACTGAATCATCACTGAACTGTAATCACAGATAACAATGCTGTCTACATGGTAGGTAGAGATGACTTAAGTAGAGGTTCTTGGAGGTTAAAATATTAGCCCAAGTTTTTTCACCTAGTAATAAAAGGAGGCACAATTGTAATCTTAACTTTTTTTTATTCCAAATCAATGTTGTTAAGTGCATAAACATGAAAATGGATTGTTCTAGAAAAATAGAGAAAAATATTCAAGGATGGCTCAACATCTGAGGCTGGGTGGCAGGAAAGAGTTCTGTGCTATGTGCTATTCCTAGAAATAGAGTATTGATAAGAATGGTTGTTTTCAGAGAGGGCCACTTATACAAAGAATGTACTCTGACTTTGAGCCTTCTCTCAATCTCTGGTCAGTTTGTCAAATGTAATAACACAGATCCTTATAACTTCATGAAACTAACACACAGACAAAATGACTTAAGTTTTAGAAAACAAAACAAACAAAACCAAAACCATCTATTTCCAGTTCTCCAAAATACTCATGATAAGATAATTTTTTTAATGTTAAATCAGCTGCTTAATCATGCCTTTCTTCCTAAGAGCAACCCCTGGAAAAACAGAAGCTAAATGACATTACAGTTCACTGAAAATGACATTATGCGGTAAATGAATCACATCCACATGATCCTTGTACAATATACAACTATGTCTAAACTCTTTCTGGTTCCAATAATATCTTTGCACAGCTGCTTTTCACTATGCTCTCAGATGTCCACAAAATCCTGGTGAAGTTAGAGACGCCCACAGTCTTCTCAGATCCCTTCGTTTTTGACATCTCTGTTGGCTTTGCTATCTTCCATCATAAGGCATACTCCTATTCTTCGACAGTTAACCTGATGATTTATCCTTTTTAGTATCTTTCTTTTTACATCTCCTCCGAATAACTTCAATAAAACCTTCCCAAGAAATTCTGTCCTTTTCAGAAAAAAAATTTTTTTTCATGATGGAATGATCCAAAACGTCTTTAAATTCTTTTTTAAGCAACATGCTTCCACATTTTAACTAATGTCCAAATGCCTATTCTGGATATCAAGATATTCATCTTGGTTGATGCCTCTTCTGAGTTTACATATTAATTAGTATTGCCATATCCTCCCAGTTATTTTGAGTGTAATTTCTATAAACCCCATATTCAAGATCCCTTGCATTTAATAAATTACAAAATAGTTTCAGTTTTAACTCTCTAGCATCTTCTACATGGTAAATGAAGGAACAATGATAAAGCATCAGTGATCCATGTTCATCACCACCATGACCTGATTTATATTGAAATGCACTAAGCATTGCCTACGTAGTATCTCATTTAGCTCTTAGGAGCATATTAAAGTAACAGTATATGAAGTGAGCAAATGGGTTCACCACAGAAAACTCCACAATTAGCTGGAGATGCTGCAATCTCCAGTCATGAAAGAAAACATTTCTTGTTTTCATCCTTTCATTTCATCCTTCCTGTTGTCCTTTAGAGCAGGCAGTTTGTCCTTTATCACTAGTGAAAAGTCTTCCTGCCTGTAAATGTATATGTTCTTTTCCATTATTTTCCTCTAATACTTTTTTTTTTTACTTTTTGTCTATTTTTTTAAATTAGGTATTTTCCTCTAATACTTTCATCTTTGTAAAAACTAGTTTAAGCAGTGTGTGTGTGTGTGTGTGTGTGTGTGTGTGTGAAGACTAGAGGCTAAAACAGTTATTTTAGTCTTTATAGCTACACAAATTTAATCTTGGTCAAGATTACTCAGCCAGAAAAGCATCCATGTAAAGCATACAAAGGATGTAGGACATGGTGGTGCCTGCTTTGAAACCCATGACTCAGGAGGCAGAGACAAGTAAGTCACTTATGAGTTTAAGCCAGTCTGTCTACATACCTAATTCTAGGACAGCCAAAGCAACAAAGGACAATCATGTCTCAAAAAGCAAATCAAAATCAAAAAAGTAATAAAAATATAAATAAATATAAGAATTAATAAAATCCTAGAAATGAATGTGTTTCTTTGTATTTCGGTAAAAAGTTTTAAGAACATTATAGTTTGAGTTTTCTCTTACTATGCGTGTCACATCATTCCAGCAGGTTACATGAAAGGGAACTGAAGTGGAACTGACCACAGGCTCTAGTTTCCTAACCTTTGTCTTGATTGCCAAGGATGACTTTGCTGCCGTCAGAGAGATGGAGGGGTCAGAACCAGTGCGAAGAAAACTTGGGATGAAAGTTGTGGTTCAGTGCGACACTACCTGTCTGGAATTACAATGCAAACAAATCTCTAAATTTGTTCTCAAATACAAAGACTTGAGAGATATGGGATGGTGGTGAAGGCAAGGAAAGACAATACATCATTAACACTTGGAATCTACAATGCTTTAATATACTCCAACTTTGAAAAGGTCACTGAAGTTTCTTTTGTTCTCTAATATTTTATAATATTCAAATACTTGAATTTTTAAACTAATTTTTCTTCAATAATGACTCTTCAATTTGTTGGAAGAATCATTAATTTAATTGGAAATGCATATCACTGAAATAGATGTATTTACTTAAGTATTCCTTGCTTATTTGTTGTATGTGTGTGGTATGTATATGCATGTGCATGTTCTTTTGCACATGTGAATGAATGAGGAGGGTCACCCACTAGTGAGTATATGTAGAGGAAAGAAGACAAGGGCACCGTCTTTCTTGGACACTCTCTCCTCATTCCTTTGATGCAGGGCTTCTCACTGATCTTGAAGCTCACAGTTTTCTAGATCAGCTGGCCAGCAAGCCCTAGCAATCCTCCTGCCACTTACCCACCACATTCATTTTAAGGACTAGGGTTACAAGCCCATATAGACATGCCTGACTTTTATACAGGGTTAGAGATCTCGACTGAGGTCCACATTCGTGTTCATAAAGGTATCTTGCCCGCAGAGCAATTTGGATAATCCCTATGTTTCTCTTTTAGTTTTACTTTTATAATTGAAGGTATTTCATTGAAACTATATGGAACAGCTAGCTAATCACTCTTTTACAAGTGGATGGAGAAAAATATCGGAAGGAATCCACTTTCTTTCTCAGTTCTTTTTGTTAAATATGTCCAGTCTTTAGGCCTTCATCTAATACATGTTTCCTAGAAAAATTATTGACCATAAAAGCCACAAAATTTTCTCTGAAATACCCTTCTTTTAATTAATATAAAATGTTCCATTTTTCTTAACTTCAATGTAAACAAGACTATATAACTTCTTATTTACGATTGAGAACAAAGGTGATGAGCAGTTTCATATAAAGCTAAATTGTATCCATCTCTGTATGTGTAACATTGAGCCTAATCTGAATGAGCAAAATGAGGCAGTGGGCATTAAGGGGTCCATCATCATCCACTCTGACAGAAGGCCTTCCCTTTGCTAAGTCACCTCCAGACCATCATTTTAATTCAGCTGGAATTACTTACAACAAAGGCAAAATTGCTGTGATCACAAGCTGCAAGTCAAAATACTACCAGTGCCATCCATTGAGTTGACTTGATACATAAATCCTATCTCTGCCTAGAGAAGAGTCAGGGATTATTTTTCCCCTTGGATAAAGCATTACTTCATCCAAATGACTCAAACACAAGAGACATAAAACTCCTTCTATCTCCTTCATGCCTTTCCATTTTTATTGCCTACTTTATGATTGGAACTCTGTATTATATTTTTCTTTTTGTTGTTTGAATATAAAAATATGTTCTGACAATGATCAGAAAATATAGGCAAGCTGATATCCATGCCTTTATTCTGGAGACTGCATTTAAAAGGGAAAACTCAAATAAAAACAGGTAGAGTCAATTTTCTGAATGAATGGTTTGTACAGAAAGCCACCTAATGAGTGATGCAGAATCAGTCTCCTGGACCAAGGAGCTCTTAGGAAGCACACACATCATGTTCCCTTTTTTCCCTCTTGACATAACACTCATTACCAACAATGTGTGCGGTTTGAGTTTTCCTAAAAACAGCATACGAAATCCCTTCATAAAACCAGCAAGAAGTGTGTTCTGTGTAGCCCACTTAGGAATAGTAAGTTTTTGCTACTGATACCTTCATTGACCTCTCCTTGGTCAATGTCATAAAGAATGCCTATGTTATATTTTAAAGTTGTCACAAAAATTATTAGAAAATGGTGGTCTCCAGAAACATATCTCAAAATTTCAAAGTTTGACAGAGGAGGTGCTCTTTGATCTTCTCAAAGGTCTTTAGTTTTTTGGTTTGTGATACTTGGGCTGTTGGCCCAAATCAGAGGTGAAAAGACTTTGTTTTTATCCTCTCATCTGATCACTGATAGAATTTAAAAAATAAAAATATCAAAAAGCATGCCTAATATTCACCAACATTAGTAGCAAATGGGAAGAGTGTCTTGGTCCAAGCAGGCCTATTACTGAGGCTGCTGGTAGATCTGTTTCAATGAAAGCTCATGTTCTCCATTCAACAGAATATGAGTGAAATGAAGCCTCCCACAATTATAAATAGGATTTGCATCATAGCATCCTTGTGAATTCAGAACTAAAATTAATTTTCTCTTGTAATATTTTTTACATTTTCTACTATGAAAATAAGTAGTGCAAATGGGTGGAAAATAACTATTGCAAAAATAAATGAATGGTGCAATAAATCAGTTAATCATTAAATAAATACAAATATGTTTAATGTAGTAGAAAATTGATATGAAAATGGAGATTATAAACTCTTTCTTAAGATAACCATCCATGAAACACTAGTTTGAGAGGTCTGTGTTTATATAAAATTGCTATAATAACAGTCATCAGCTTTGTTAATTAAGGACCAAATAATTACTAGCTACTGACTGTGCTAATAACTGTAGGTCTATATCTACTTCTGTATTTTCATATTATCACCATTTTCTTCCCAGTATTATCTATCTTTATTATTGCTACATGGGAAGATCATGACTATCCAGCCAGACAATAGAAAAGCTGGGTTTATAGTTCAGTTGTACCATCACAAGAATATTGTGCGTATCTCTGTGAAAATATCTACTGTAAGAACTAGAAAATAAAATGCATAAACATTGGAAGTAAAGCCTAGACAGATCACCCCATAGTTAAGAGCAGTTGTTCTTTAAGAGAATCCAGGTTTGGTTCCCACCATCCATATAATAGCCACCTCTATCGTAACTCCAGTAACCAATGCCCTTTTCTGGTCTCTGTGGGCAGTAAATGCAGATGGTACACAGATATTCGTGTAGACAAAACACTCATACCAATAAAATAAAAATAAATCAACCCATGGGCTGAAGATATGATTCAGTGCTCTTCCAGAGTTCCTGAGTTCAATTCCCAGCAACCACATGGTGGCTCACAACCATCTGTAATGGGATATGATGCCCTCTTCTGGTATGTCTGAAGACAGCCACAGTGGACTCACACACATAAAATAAATAGATAATTTAAAAAAAAAATCAACCCTTTAAATATTGTAATGTAATTTACTCCTGATGCTTTACCTTATGTGTATGTATCTCAACTCAATTCTATATGCTGGTCAGCATTTTCTTTCCAGTCCAGTCAAATATTTGAAAAAAAAAAAAACTTTGTGTGTGATTATGTTCCCCATATTTATTATAATTTGTGCCTTCTGTTCTTGAAGCCCTATGTCAGAAGCCAGTGTTTTCCCTTTACGCATACCATGAAACCTAAACTAACACACGCAGTATTTCAAATCTCCCATCTAGCCCCAAGCCTCATTTTCAACTTAATTTCCATCTCACTCAAGTTAAACAGGATATATTTACCCACACATTCCAATTAATGCAAAGTTTTCATGATATTTTACAGCTTCTAACTAAATTCTAATTCCCTTAGATCTTTAATTCCATGGGTGAATATAGATTTCTCTTAGTTTCAACAACCTTTACTTACAATTCTTTCCATACTTTTTTATTTTGAAATTTTAATTGTATCATTTCCCCCTTCCTTTTCCACATTTCATACGCTCTCATATTCCCCTCCTTGCTCAGTTCTAAATTCACGACCTCTTTTTTTCATTAATTGTTACATACATATATGTATGTACACACACACACACACACAAACATACACACACACATCTCTAAATGTAGATTACTTAGTGTGTATAATGACACTTATGCTTAAGTTGTCAGGGAGGACCATTTGGAATTAGTATTGGTGTTCTCCCACAGGGAAAACTGTATCTCTTCTTCTCAATACTGCTTAGTTACCTGTAGTTCTTTGAATCGTGTTGAGTTGCGTCTTCCTTTGGAGTCTAGCATGGTTCTTTCTGTTACCTGAAAGCTAGTTCTTAGGATGGAGGCATTGAGGTCAGCTCCAAATCTGGATCTCTGAACTCTATCTGCTACCTTTAGGTGCACTATGGTGCAATTGAGACACACCTTTCACCCTTAAGGGCAACCAAGGGAAATAGCCTATGAAATTTTGAGATCTTTTGAACATCACTAAATAATTCAAAAATGAGTTCTCATGCCTAGTGTTGAAGTTTTGTTAGATGGTATTTATCTCATGAAAGGAGAATTCTCAGCCCATAGAAAAGGTTTTTATTTAAACTGTACAAATATACACAGAATTATGTGAATTATATACACTTCTTAGGTAGTTAATAATATAAGTCCTTGTGACTTATCCAAAGATCCTTATTATGGCTTCACCTCCTCCCTACTTCTGCAATTATCTCCTCCTTTCCACAGTTATAGCCCCTTTTCCCATTTTTTTCTGATAAGGTCACTTGTATGTCACTTTAATAAAATGATCCACGTATAATGAATAAAAGGAAACCCAGAGAAATGATAAAGAGTTCTGTGTTTCAGTGTTTGCAGATTCAATCATCATTATCAGCATTGACGACTGTTTAAGTTGCTTTGTACTTCCCCAGACCAAGAAACACAGTATTTTAAAGTAGTTTTTCATATGTTATATGTGTTCTTTCTCTTGTTATAATAAACAATAGTTTTTCTCTTACTTAATTCATGTGTTATTCAGAATCGTATAATTTTTGTATGTAAGTGGATAGAAAATTAATAGGTGTTATGTGAAAGTCTTATATTGCTTATAAGAAATTTTCTCAATAAAACTTAATCAAAATGAATATCAAATTATCATATAGCGGTATAGTCCCAATGAATTTCAGAAAGTTTTATATTAATCTTTTATGTGGTCAGTAATTTGGAAAACACAGCATTGCATAGGTAAAGTGTAAAGCAGAGACACAATATGTCAAGGTAAACGTTGATACCCAGAGTTTGGGTTGAAGACAGAAGCGTGAGGACAGTCTGGGTCAGTGCTTTCCGGTGGATGTTTCAGTGGTAACAAGAATGTCAAATGCAGTGAGTGAATGAGTAAAACGCTGCCGTCGTTTATGAGAAGTTACTGATTTCTGTGTGTTTACATGCATGTTTATTTATATGTTCACATGTGCTTGAACATCTGCTTAAGTGTTATAAATGAATGTATTAATGCCAGAGGTACACATGGGCCACCTTCTTTGATCAGTCTCTTCTTTATTTACTGAGGCAGGTTCTCTCACTGAATCTGGAGATTGCCCATTCAGCTAATCTTGCTAGCCAGTTTGTTCCAGGTGTCCCTTTTCTTTGCTTACTGGGTGCTGGAATTAAAGGTGGACTGTCCGGCCCAACCAGCTTGGATTTATGTGGAGTTACAGGATCTGAATTCTGTCCTCATGCTTGCTCAGCAGTCACTCTACCTACTGAGCCATCTTCCCAGATCCTTCAGTAAATGCTAGTGGTAACTGATTTAAATACAAATGACTACTTACAGCAAATGGATCTCACATTAAGTCTAGATTATGACACATAAAGAAGAGATCCCAATGAGGTCTTTGGACTGAGAAAGGACATCAAACACAAGTCTTTATTACGATCGTGTCTTAAAATTGCCTCTCTTGTCCAGAGATGCTAACTTACGTGTTCTAACAGACCAGAAGAGCTGCCTATCTATTTATTACTTTCTCCCAATACTTATTCTATCATTGCTGAATGCTAACTGAAGGGAACTACTAATATACACCTAAAAGAATGTGCCTGTGGAAGAAAATATCATTATAGTTTAGAGTGAATGAATTACACAATGTCTACATCAGTCTGATACAGCAATGAGAAGAGACCAGTATAATACTGGGATCAGAAGTGCTTTCATGTTTAGCATGGTAGCAGTACTTATTTATATCTGGGTACACTCCTGTGGCAAATTAAGTTAATGTTTTTAGATGTGCTCTACAGTAAGCATTTTCTCTTTTGTAGCTATCCATGTAGGTGTTAATAGCTGAGTACATATTATGGAATGTATCAATCTTGTTATTGACAAAGAATTTCACTATAAATTATACCTTGGTGTATTCTATAATGCTGTTTTATTAACAGCGAGTATCTTAGGACAATGTGGATGTCAATTACTCATTATATTAGTATTCCCAACTCTTCAGTGGTACAATAAGAATGCCATCAACTGCCATTTACTGGTCCCCATCATAATGAGAGCCTGTTACGTTAATGATGAGACAGGTGTTCATAAATTAAAGGACTCCTGAGGAGACTGCTCGCTTAGCCATTAATAACATGTCTGAGACACTTCCCATTTATGGATTCCATAAGACACATTTGTACTGATCTGCATCGTTAATGAAAAGAATCAACAAGATTGTTCATTAAAGTATTGTGGAATTTTGTGAAAAATTATAAAAGAAACACCACTGGGTTAGGATGGTCAGATTAATTCATAGGTATTTCACAATTTAAATTTTCCTAAGAACAAAATAATAGTAAGTGTAATTTTGATATACAAATTGAAATTTTATTTCTTCTAGCCATTACCAGTATAATTAAATTTCAATTTTGTGGGTTCCTATTCCTTGCAGGATATTATCCAGATGGAATATAGAGAAATAAAATAACTGCTAAAGCAAGATAGCACAGGCAGTGGCTTAAGCAGTGGGAAGTCATTACCAGTCCATTCCTGAGTTTAGAAATCTGAGATTGATATGTCAGTGGGATTGATCCTCACTGGTGCTCTCTCCTCGGCTTACTCATGCCCATCTCACATACATTCATCCCTATGGATCATTGTGCTTGCCGCATGATTCCTATGGGCCTTCGTTCATGATAACACCTCTTGTAATGACTTGGGCACACCCTTATGACCCTAGTAACCTCTGGAGCAATTCAACCTCTAAATAGAGTTACATTCTTACATTTTGGAGTTAAGATTTCTAGAAAAGTTGCTGCTGTCCATGACAGTTATTACATAATACACATTTGTTAAGGAAAGTAAGTGTGCAAACACAATATAAATGGTTATAGGAGATCCTAGGATAACATGAGAGACTGTTAATTTAAAAGACAGTTCAGAGTTAAGAGCACGTATGCTTTTGTAGAGGGCTTGAGTCCTTTTCCTAGCATGTGCTTGGTGCAGTTTAGAACTCCTTGTCATTCCAGTTCCAGGGATCTGATGCTCATTTCTCACCTCAGTTGGCCTTGCATTAATATGGTGCACATACAGATACATAGACATTCACATAAACACATTCATAAGAGTAATTTAAAGAAAAATATATAGTTCACTTCTAGACACATTCTGAAAATGCCATTTTTTAAGAAGATTTACTCATGGATTTGGAGCACACATTAGATTTGATCTAAATCTTAAAGGGATTTTTCAATAAAGAATTAAGAAAATAATACAATACAGTGAAGTACAATAATCATGGAGATAGGAGAAAAATGACTTCAAAAAAAAACCCCATAATTTTAAGAAATCAAATGTGGGTAGAAGGGAGATAACACAATAAGTAAGGTGTTTGAAGCACAAACATATAAGCCTGAATATGATCCCTAGAATACACATACAAAATTTTTGGAGTGGAAATACATGCACCAGTCACATATGTCTCCACATACATACAAAATAAAAATAAAGAAAAGAATTGCATCATATTGCACTCTAGGTTCTCAGGAGATGGTTTTAGTAACATAATCTGAGGTCATTTTTTAAAATAAGAGACGACGAATAATGCAATGAATAAACACCATCATGTAGATTTGTTTTGTCAAATATTCAGTGACCATAAGCAGCAGAAAAGCTATGTGAGAAGCTGCAGGAATGTGCTATCATAAAACTCCAAGGGGAAAAGACATGTCTGGGTGTGCCTATCTTACTGGGAGAGGAGTTGTTTCATTGTCTTAACCAATCTCAAAGGCCCTGAATTTTGCTCGCTGGTCTGGGTATATCTTTCTCAAAAGAAAGGTTTCTCTCATTGCCTCAACCAGTATGGAGGATATTTCTTTCTGTTCACTAGATCTGGTTGTGTTTCTCTTGGAAACTTCTTATTGCCTTCCTGATCTCAAGGACATTTTGGTGTCCCTAAGGAGGGTAGAGACACTCATTGACTCCCCAATCTCAGAGTGTTGTTTTCTACTCACTGAGTCTAGAGGCACCTGTTTCACAAGATATTTCTCTTACTGTTTCAACAAATATCAAAGACCTTAGTTTCTGGGAAAAAATAAATTTTCTCATTCAACAAAGGAGATAAAGCCTTTCCCAGAGAGTTCTAGGAGTCTAGAGCTAATGCCCCTATCTTTCCATCCTAGTTCACAAAATTTCTACCCTCTGAAGTGTAACCGAGTATTGTAATAAGTAGAAAAAATCAATGAAATTCATGACTCAAGGACATATGATTTACAAGACTTAAAAACACATTTAGATTTGAGCATTCTTTTAGGAAGTCATGCCCTGTGTTATATAATTGGAAATATGAAAATGGAAGAACGGTTACCAAAAAAGAGAGTGGAAAATAAAGTAAAATAGCAAATAAGAATGTTATAAAGATGAGACAGATAGCAATAAGAGAATGCAGCTTTTTCTTTTCTTTTTTTCTTTTTTCTTTTTTCTTTTTCTTTCTTTCTTTCTTTTTTTTTTTTTTTTTGAGATGAGGCTGACAAGAAACATCACTCCTCAGGCAGCAGGGGTTTATATAATGGTGAGATGAATGTATGTTACAGCTTCAGTCACAGCACCAAATTTTCAGTACAAAAGAAAAATTATTATTGCATTTACACACTGCAGGATTCTTCATGAACAGTAACAAGAGATAGCATCTAGAAGATATGAAAACCAGAGTGCTATATTTTTTCCTTCTCTTTAAGGATCATCAGAAATTGTAGCTGACTGACAAAGAGACTCATTCTTTGAAAGATCTTTGGACAGATTGCCACCTGCACCTTATCCGTAATTCCAACAGAGTCTCTATGTTCAAGTTAACAAAATTGACATCATCCAAATGGGTAAGTGGTATGATTTGTTATTAAAATACTATAAGAAAATTTACATGGTTTTCACCTAATTTACTTTTCTATTGATATGATAAAACACCAAGACGAACACAACTCATAAAATAAAATAAAATAAAATAAAATAAAATAAAATAAAACATTTAATTCGGGGCTCATGCCTCCACGGGTTAGACTCTATTACTATCATGGAGGGGAGCATGGCAGAAGGAGGGAGACATGGATCTGGGGTAGTAGCTGAAAGCTTATATCTTGACTCTCAAGCAGAGGCAGAGAAAGCTAACTGGGCCCTGGTGTGAACCTTTGAAGCTTCAAAGCCCACATGGAGTGACACACCTCCTCGAACAATACACTCACCTCCTAACCTTTTCCAGTGACAGCAACAGCAGAGTCTGAGGTTTACTCTCATTCAAACCATCACAATATTTCTCACTCGATTGAGAGATGGGATATTCTATCTCAGGTTGAGATTATGAGCAGACAAAATGAAACAATAACTACAGAGCCCCCAAAAATTCCACGCTGAAGACATTTATAAGTAAAACACATCCAAAAATTAAAATGTGGAGGGTTCTGTTGAGCTTATGAGAATCTGTGATAAGAACAAGTCAGATGAGAACACAGGAAGAAAATTATGATCACAAACATTTTGAGCAGTAGAGTGGACTTACAGACAGCCTGTGAGCATAAACAGCTCCAAGAAATTTAGGTTACAATTTCAGGGAAATGGTGACTATTGGCCTTTTAGTTGAGTAAAATATTAACTAAAGGTAGAGAAAAATAGAGTAAAGCTACTCTTTGAATGTAAGAGGCTGCAATACTACCAGAAGATTGGGTGTTTCTTATTTTAGCCCAGAGGAAAACCTTATGATGATACAACTTCTTCTTTTCATAAGTTCATTATATGATATAGAGCTAAAAGCCTACCATTACACATGTCTCACAGAGTACAATCCCATTCCTACTACAGTATTGCATGGTGACTCCTTAGTGCAGGAGAATTATTAGATGTGCTTCATTTAGAGGGAACATGATGAAAAACAAAACAAAATAAAAGAGGCTCCAGGAAAATGGCAGGCACACACCTTTAATCCCAGCATTCAAGAAGCAGAGGGGGGAAGATCTCTAAGTTCAAGGCTGGCCTGGCCTATGATATGAGTTCTAGGAAAACCAGGGATACAAAGACAAACCCTGTCTTAAGGGAAAGGGAGTTGGGGAGATGAGGAGAACCTGATCTGGTATTAGGTGAGGGAAAAGGACTGAAGCTCTGAGGGCCAGCAGAAAGGATGTTAGGGCAGAACTTCTAGGGGGATAAGGAGAGTCTTTTGTGGGTTTATCAGGAACTAGTTTTATGGCCAGCCTCAACTGTCTGTGACTTCTGTTTACCTCTTTTCTATGATTTAAGTGTGGGACCCTAATCTCTTTTCTTCAAGGATAGGTGCCAGCTGCACCTGGTCATCTAGGAGAATGCTTTAGCCTTGGTGCCATTGAAGCTGAGGAGTTTTTGCCATTTATCATATTTGGGCTGGCACCCTCGGCTCCTCAACTCCTCTTGCACTGGCTTAGGGAGGTGAAATGACCCCCATCCCTTACCCCGCATTTGCTGCAAGGCAGAAGGGGAAGCAGGGATTCTGAGGGGCACTGAGGAGACAAACTGCAGAAGGAAGCCTTATAGTGCTTCTTAGGGAAAGTGCAGAGGTGAGCCAGAGAAGCGAGCATTACCTTGATTGCTGTGGGAGAGAGAGAGATCCTAGGGGAAAGGGGAACTTCTACAGGAGAGTGCAGAAGCAGCCCTGTCTGTACACCTCATTCCCTCTTCCTTTTGGTAACTTTAGAGGCCAAGCATGGACTCTATAGATATGGGTCATCTGTGCTGGCGGGTTGACATTGGGATCTCATCACCATTATTTGGATGGTCTCCAATCTCTACTTCATATACTGTAAAAGCGTTGTAATTATGCATGCCCTGAATGTGAGCAGCAGCAAGAGAATAATTGGGGGTCACATGATTGTGGAAATAAGGTTAGTTAGCCATGGAGAAGTATCAAATAGTGAATGCTACCAGTTTTTGGAATTTTCCTTTTCTCTTTGGCGTCTAGCTATGTTTTCTCTAACTTTAGCTAGTGATTCTCTGATGATTCCAGAGTGATTAACATAAAAGCGAAACTCTTCGTGAAGAGCAGCACACAGTCCTCCCTGCTGCAGGAACGTGATGTTTAATCCTTGTCTGCTGTGCAGAATTCCCTCAGCTAGGGAACCTACATTGGACTCTACGTGTGAGACAGATTTTTGTAGGCGTTGGATGTCTCGATCTATGTCTAGTTTTAGGCTTTTATAATTCTTCTCTTGCAATGTTAGGGCTGCTATTCCAGTGTGTGCCCCAGCTAGCCCTGCCCGCAGAATTACAGGCAAAGTTAGGGAAATAGGTTCTCTCTTCTGCTTCATGAGTCCCTTCCCCCCACTCCCCAAAAAATGTCCTATTAGGTTCTTCTGAAACTACTTCTTTTGAATAATAGGTTATGCGTGGCATTAAGTGGACTAGAATACAGAACTCTTTTGTAGTAGGAGAATTAAGGACCTCTCTGCACACATGGAGTCAACTCTGTTGAACAGGCTCACCATGCCTGTTCAGGGGGAGTAAGCCATTTGGAATGGACTGTGAGAGTTGTTTGATTGCAAAGGTGCTGATGCGATGAGGGAACTTTCCCCAGGCAGGGGCCCTGTCCTGATATAGTCTGCAGGGCTAATACTGGGCCTTCCTGGGACCATCTGCATTTAGTGTCCTTCTCAGACTCATTATATTTAAATAAAATTCCAACACCTTCATAAAAAAGGGGTCTGGCTTTATAGCACAACCAGCAGGAAGTGGTCAACTCTGGGTGGGAGCCTTTCAGAATCTGGAATGTTTTTAACATGATTGACCAAAGAGGATCTACCAGCTCTGTGCAGTTCAGAAAAGATCTTGCTGATGGGGACCCCTGCTGGTTTGGGGAAACTAGGGGAACAGCAGTTGCCAGTCTGAGGACCAGCTTTGGTGCAGCTTTTTTTCTGGGCAGGACCTCTTGATATAGGTTTAGAGTTTTCCAGAATCCGGTTTGGCCCTACTGCTTCTGGCTGCGAGGTTCACAATTGGTTTTACCGAAAGTCTAATGGTGAAAAGGAGGCTGGAACTAATTCCTCTGATGACGTGGAGCCGAAGGCTCCAAGACCTCCCAGCTTCTCAGCTCTTTGCCTGATTCCCTTTGTCTGTGGACCTTAGTAGGACTTCAGAGTCGAGCCTCTTCCCTTAACATCACCCGTGTTTTTATCTCTGTAACCGATTTCTCACAGCTCCAGGAAGCACAGTAAAATTGTTCTGGACCCTGATATGTAACAGTCCTTTTCTCTCCAGGACATATATAAAAGGTTCTCCAGCGACATGGTGGGTATGAATGCTTTAAAGTCTGTTGGGTGTCAGGCCACATGTTATCAGCCACCTGAAACAGATCCAAGGTTAAATCTGGGAACCAGGGGATCTCAAGTGGCTTTTCTGTATTAGCCAATTGGGCACAGTAACCATCTCAAGATTCTTTATTGTCCAAGTAAGTTATACGGCTGATGTGGGTTTCTGGTCTCAGAATGGAGATGTGAGCTGCGAATAGTAGCACACACAACCAGTCAAACAGGAAGCTTAGGACTGAGTTAATTTAAGCTTGAAAGGATGGGTGCCCTTCTGAACTCTCCATTCCAGTGGCAGCAATCTGCTTCTGGGGAGAAGGGGTTATTTGGTCTCACTTGAGCATTGTGAACCCAGGCAACGATCCAGTCTATGTTCACAGTAGTTGGTGATGTCAGTAGAAGGATCTATGGTCCTTTCCAGTGAGGCTCCAACATGTTCTGACAAAACCTCCTCATGTAGACCCAGTCTCCAGGTTGAAACTTGTGTGGTTCTGGAATGGAGCCTGCTACATGGAGGGCACTAAATTTAGGCCAAACCTGCTCATGGACCCATTGATTTGCTCTGACCTTAGTTATTGAGTCATCATCTTCTAATTCTGCAGTGGCTGCTGAATAAAGGTTAGGGGTGAGGACACCATAAATGATTTCAAAGGGGGTTAGCCTTAACCAATAAGCAGAGTTCTTTACCCTATACAGGGGAAAGGGAAGGAGTGTCACCCGGTCTGCACCAGCCTCTAGAGCTAATTTAATCAAGGTCTTCTTAAGTGTCTGATTCATTCTTTCTACCTGTCCTGAACTTTGGGTCCTGTATGCACAATGTAATTTCCAATCAGTCCCAATATATATCTCGCTGCCTCCTGGCTTACTTTGGACACAAATGCTGGCCCATTGCCTGACCCAATCATGTGGGAATCCATACCTGGGTAGGATATCTTCTAGTAACTTCTTAGTCACTATATTTGCAGTCTCAGTCTTTGTTGGAAAGGCTTCTGTCCATCTGGAGAAGGTATCCACGAACACTAATAAGTACCTGTAGCCATACTTTCCGTTTGATCTCTGTAAAATCAACTTCCCAGTAGGCCCCAGGTCTCTTACCTCAAAGACATGAGCAGTGTTGTGGGGGTTGGTCAATTGACAACCTTTGCAGCTTGATACTGTATCTACAGTAGTATGCTGCATGGTTCTGAAAGTCACTTCAGATTGTCCCACTGCATCTGCCATCCATTTCACTCCCATGTGAGTGATTCTATGGATTTTCCTGAGGATAGATCTTGACAGGGAGGTAGGTAATATTAGCTTACCTTCAGCCATCTGCCACCAGCCCTCTGAACAATGGTTCCTGGGCAGATTCTTTTTTTTTTTTCTGGTTTTTCAAGACAGGGTTTCTCTATATAGCCCTGACTGTCCTGGAACTCACTTTGTGGACCAGGCTGGCCTCGAACTCAGAAATCTGCCTGCTCCTGTCCCCAGAGTGCTGGGATTAAAGGCGTGTGCCACCATGCCTGGCTCCTGGGCTGATCCTTGACCCATTTGGTCTCTTCCTCCGTTTAGGTTGGGCATTCTAGTAGGTTGGGGTCAGGTGGTTACAGTAGAGTTGTGTTATTAGACGCGTTCTCACGACCGGCCAGGAAAGACGCAACAAACCAGAATCTTCTGCGGCAAAGCTTTATTGCTTACATCTTCAGGAGCCAGAGTGCAAGAAGCAAGAGAGAGAGAAAACGAAACCCCGTCCCTTTTTTAGGAGAGTTATATTTCGCCTAGGACGTGTCACTCCCTGATTGGCTGCAGCCCATCGGCCGAGTTGACGTCACGGGGAAGGCAGAGCACACCCTCGGCACATGCGCAGATTATTTGTTTACCACTTAGAACACAGCTGTCAGCGCCATCTTGTAACGGCGAATGTGGGCGCGGCTCCCAACATCTCCCCCTTTCCTTTTAATAAGAGCAAATAGGCCACCCATATTAATGAGAGTGGAGATAGAGGTCAAATCCCCAGTGTGTAGGTAAAGGAGCCATGTACAGGATTAGCTCTTAGGCTCACAGGCTTTTACCCAGAGCAACCCTGACCTGCTCCCGTGTCGTTTTGCCTGGGGGAAGGGAACTAGGACACTGAACCTTCATGAAAGATGACATGTCTCCCTAGAATAGGCTCATATATGCCGCAGAGCCTTTCCATTGCAGTGCTTAGCCGTGCAACTCTCTCGGGCTGCTGAAGCACACTCACTCCATCCCGTGCAATGAGTCTAGCCTCGTGAGATGTAAGAGCTGAGTGGCCAGCGACCTATTGCCTAAGCATAGATAACCATATATCAGGGGGAGCTCCATGTTCTAGTCCTGCAAGCGCCTGGGCAATAACCACCTTGTCTCTCCTAGTTTGGGCCTTAAGCTTACAGACCAATCAAAGAAGCAACACTAATCCACAGCAAAGTGTATCTCCAAATAATATTAATCCCACCCATTTTTTAAAGAAAGAAAATGCTGAGGAGATCCAATTGGGTAATCCTTTGGTCAGGGACAGGTCCAAGCGCGTGGAGTTGACCTGAAGTCTCAATTCCCGAAGGATCTGTTCAAATTCAGCCGTCCAATTCTGTAACATATACTGAAAAAGACTTTTTGACAAATTAGCTGTCCTAGTAAATTTAACATACTGAATGGAAATAACACACAATCCCGGAAACTTTTGTTCACATCCCTGCTGAGTTATTTGTCATAATACATCTAGTTGTATCTGGACAAGATCTATGAGTTGATTAACCAGCATGAGACCTCCCTGTATCTTGACATTAGCTGAGGCCTGTTTATCTATGACTGTAGTCACCGAGGCTGACAAAGTGTTAATGGTGTCAGTCATCTGGACCTGTCCAGACAGAGCCAAGGCTGTCTGAATTAAGGCCAAACCCAGTTCCCAGTTAGTGGTAAAAAAGCAGGAGAATACTTGAGCATTATACATCACCGTCATTGGGAGTGGAAATGTCGACATTATCCCCCAACGCTGCTCTCTTTTTATTATTGACGCCCTGGACATCACCAAGACGAGGGACATCAGTATTCCCTTGGTCAGTCTGGATTTTTCGGGTGAGTCTTTCTGGTATCCAAAATGGGTTGTCTTCATTCTGTGGGAAAACACAGATAGCTCCCCTGGATCTTATCAAAATAGGATCCGGGCCATACCATTTATTATCAAGGACATTTTTCCATTTAACCATCTCATTGGGCCTATCTGGCTCTGTACAATGACGTTCAGCCGCAGTATGGCCATGAGCATCAATATTTAAAAAATTGAGTGTAAAGAGTGCCAAAGACACAGACACTCTTGGTGCTCGGGGTACAGTCTCTTCAAAAGTTCCCCTCTTCTGTTTTATAAGATAGGCTTTGAGGGTGCGATGCGCACGCTCAACAATACCCTGTCCTTGAGGGTTGTATGGAAGTCCAGTCAGGTGGGTCACGTCCATCTGACGGCAGAACTGCTGGAATTTTTGAGACGTATAAGCTGGTCCATTATCAGTCTTAAGGAGTTTGGGTTTCCCCCAAGCACTCCATGCCTCAAGACAATGTTGAATCACATGTGAGGCTTTTTCTCCGGTTAACGGAGAGGCAAACATGATGCCAGAACATGTGTCAATGGACACATGGAGATATTGAAGTTTTCCAAAGGAAGAAACATGTGTAACATCCATTTGCCAGACCTGTAGAGGTCGAATACCGCGTGGGTTAATTCCCACATGAGGAACTGGCAAGAACTCACAGCAGCTTTGACATTGAGTAACAATGTCACGGGCTTCTTTTCTTGTCAAGGAGAAACGACTGCGTAATGTTTCAGCCGTCACATGAAAATTGTTATGAAAATTTCTTGCAGCCTCTACCGGGGATGATAGGGCAGCAGCCATCACTTTAGTGGCCTTATCTGCCAAATCATTTCCCAGAGCCATGGGGCCAGGTAGGCCTGAATGGGCTCTAACATGAGTAATATAAACAGGAAATCTTCTAGATAACAAAACTAATTGTATTTGCTGAAAAATATTGGCAACTCTACTGGAAGGCTTAATCACTCCAGCCACTTCTAAAAGATTTACTGCATTAACCACATAACAGGAATCTGACACAATATTAAGGGGTTCTAAAAAGGTTTTTAAAACTTCTAAAACCACTAAACATTCTACCACTTGAGGTGAATTTTCATTATATTGTTTGGATACCACTTTACCATTAGCCACATAGGCACCTATGCCAGGTTTTGATCCATCAGTATATACCACAATCCCATTTTTAAGTGGGTTTCTTACTGTTATTTGTGGAAACACAACAGATTGATTTTGGGCAAACTGTAAGATTGGATGCTTTGGATAATGGTTATCTATTTTTCCTGAAAAGGAGGTAACTAAAACTGCCCAATCATTAGATGTGGCTGCCAAGGTTTGAACCTGTGCAGCGGTATAAGGTACAATTAAAAGATATGGACTTCGCCCAAAGTGGGTGATTGCTGCTTTTAGGCCTTTAAGGGCAAGCTGTGCAATTGCATCAGGATACCAATCTATTATTTTAGCTGGGGATACGTTTGGATGGATCCACAACAATGGCCCATTCTGCCACAAAACTGCAGTTGGCAATTGTGCTGTCTTAAAGACACACAAACTGAAAGGCTGCGAATCCTCAATACGTTGTAATTGTGCATTTTGTAAGGCATTTTCCACTTTTTGTAAGGCCTGGTTAGCAGCTAGAGTAAGAGCCCTAGGGGAGGAGATATGAGGATCTCCTTCTAAAATACTAAACAAAGGCCTTAACTCAGCGGAAGGAATCTTTAAAAAAGGTCTGAGCCAATTAATATCTCCCAACAGCTTTTGAAAATCATTTAAGGTATGGAGGTGATCTCTTCTTATCTCTACCTTTTGGGGCACAATCTTATCTGGGGACACCACAGAGCCCAAGAATTGTCCTGTATCAGAAATTTGGACCTTTTCTGTGGCTATCTGTAAACCCCACTGACTTAAAGTTTTAAGTAGAAAAGGATATGCCTTTTGTAGCATGGTAAGGTCTTTATGGCACAGGAGGATGTCATCCATGTAAAGGAACAAAATTAAAGAGGGGAATTGTTCCCTCACTGGCAAAAGAGCTTCTTGTACATAAAGTTGACACATAGTAGGACTATTGGACATTCCCTGTGGTAAGACCTTCCATTGATACCTCTTATCAGGTTCCATGTGATTAATAGAGGGGATGGTAAAGGCAAATCTGGGCCTATCTCTTGGACACAAAGGTATAGAAAAGAAACAATCTTTAATATCTATAATAATTAAATTCCAGCCACGTGGTAAGGCGGAAAGTACAGGGAGACCCCTCTGTACTGGGCCAAATAAGTTCATTTGCTCATTAATGGCTCTGAGGTCATGGAGCAGTCTCCACTTTCCTGACTTTTTCTTAATTACAAAAATTGGAGTATTCCAAGGTGAGGTAGAGGGTTCAATATGGCCTAATTTTAATTGTTCCTCTACCAGTTGAATCACAGCTTCTAGTTTTTCAGAGGATAGGTGCCATTGAGGAACCCACACTGGGTCCCCTGTTTTCCATGGTATGGGTCGTGCTGCCCCAATGGCCGCTAAGGAAAACCCAGACCCTGTCTGTCTTGGTTTCCATTAGGTGAGATGGGCTCTATCCTTCCCTGTTCTTGATGTCCTAACCCTTTTCCTTCTTTATAACCCATCTTTGCCATGATATTTTTTGCTTTAGCTGAATACCCTCCCGATGGGGCGTTTTCATTGGACAAAATAAGGCCCAAATGCTGCATAATATCCCTTCCCCAGAGGTTAACCGGGAGTGGGAGCACATAAGGTATGAATTTCCCTTGCTGTCCTTCAGAGGATTCCCACGTCAAGGCAACGGAGCTTATAGTGGGACATGATTGATAACCTAGGCCCTGTAATGAATGAGATGACTCTGTGGTGGGCCATGCTTTGGGCCACCAATGTGTAGAAATTATACTTTTATCTGCTCCGGTATCAAGGATGCCTTCAAACTCTTTTCCATTAATCTTAAGGCAGAGCTTAGGTCTATCATTTAAAGATACAACCAAATAGGCAGAATCATTTCCTGAGGAGCCCATCTTCTTTATCTCAGGTCCTGCAGATTTTTCCCTGGTATTATCAGGGAGGAGCAGCAGCTGAGCTATCCTATCTCCTTTACTAATAGAAAAAACGCCCTTAGGGCTTGAGCACAGGACCTGTATTTCAGGGGAATGTTGACAATCCATAACTCCAGGGTGGACTACTAAGCCCTGCAAGGTGAGTGAACCCCGGCCGAGAATAAGGCCCATGGTTCCCAGGGGCAAGGATGGTATAGGCTCCACTGGCACCGGCTGAATACTCATTTGAGGCATTAATAGGAAGTCGGAGGCGGCACGCAGGTCCACCCTTGTGGGTCTTCCTGGGTCGCCTCTCTGACTGCTTCCTGGGTCCTGACAAACCGGTTCCCATATCTTTGAGGGCCCTGGGACCGAGGGCCCGATGACCCGTTTTTTGGCACATCAGTTGATTGACTATCAGGTGGGGGAAGAATTCTGCCCTTTATATCCCTCACAGAGCGACACTGGTCGGCTCTATGATAACCCTTGCCACACTTAGAGCAAAGAGTGAGAGTCCCTCCCTGTTTATCTGGAGCTCTGCAATCTTTCTTAAAATGCCCAGGCTTTCCGCAATTAAAACATGTCCTCTGATCATTTCTGCTCATGGAGCGGTTCTGAGATTGGAGGATGGCGGCCGCTAAGCCTGCATTGGTGAGAGGTCCCCCAAGCTCTCGACAGACCCTGAGCCAGTCTTGTAAGCCTTTGTTCTTTCTTGGGGCTATGGCCGCTCGGCACTCCTTTGTGGCTTGCTCATAGATTAGCTGTTCTATCAGAGGCGCAGCTTGCTCTGACTCTCCAAAAATACGCTCTGCTGCCTCTGTCATTCTGGCCACAAAATCTGAGAAGGATTCCTGAGGTCCCTGGATTATCTTTGTTAACTGCCCAGTGGTTTCACCTGCTCGAGAGAGCGCCTTCCAGGCCCTAATAGCCGTGGAAGAAATCTGGGCATAAGCTCCCCAATGGTAGTTTGTCTGATCAGCAGAATAAGCTCCCTGACCCGTTAACAAGTCAAAAGTCCAATCTCTCTGCTCTGGAGTCAAAGCAGCTGCGTTTGCTCGGGCCTGCGCTTGTGCAGCTTCGTGCCAAAGCGCTCTCCATTCCATATATTTGCCCATACTAGGGAGAGCGGCTTTTACAACCGTTTGCCAGTCGGCAGGAGTTAGTGCCATGCCGGCAAGCCTGTCTAACTGCACCAAGGTAAAATTAGCATTGGTTCTGTATTTACAGACCGACTCGGCAATTTCTTTAATTTGTAAGTATTCTACCGGAGCGTGGACACGCCCACCCTCGGCTCCTTCAAAGACCGGAAATGCCTGTTGTATTTTCCTTTGTTCCTCTCTGGGAATGAATGAGTCTGCGCACTGCCTCTCTGCGCACTGCCTCTCTGCGCATCTCTCTGCGCATTGCCTCTCTGCGCATTGCTGACGCACTACGAAGGGCGGGGGCTCCGCATAGGGCGGACCTTGAAGCCGACTGCCCTGAGGCCAATCAGCAAACTGGCCTTCGCCAGCCGCTTTTGGCTTCCTTAACTGATTAGCTAGCACTTTACCTGGCTGGTACCCTTTTTTCTCATAATGAGCTGCTTCTTCCTCCCAGTCTGTTTCTTCAGAGGAGAATTCTTCATCTGCTTCAGAGCTACTAAGAGCTGGCTCCCCGAGCCCATCCAGCGATGAGCACAGGCTCCTTTTCCTAGAGACCTCCGCTAATTGATCTTTCTTCTTTTCCCTTTTTCCTCTTTTTCTTCTAATCTCTCTCCAGGTATTCCTACCTAACCTTAACTTTTCCTCGGGTTCAAGACCCTTGGAAAGGCCTGTATACTTATTTTGTGTACCATATTTTCTCTTTGCTCCTACTCTCTCTCCCCGCTTTACTTCTGATAGCTTGTCCTGAATTTCCTCTAGAATTTTCAGCCCTATCTTAATCACTTGATAACATGTGAAAAGGAACAAAAGGGCTCCTAACACCAGAAAAAATTCAAGGCCAAACATATTCCACTTTACTTCTGATAGACTGTCTTGAATTTCCTTAGAAAGTTCAAGATCAGACTTACCTCGTAAAGCTGTACTCACTGGTACTCTCGTTCCCCAGCTGAAAAGTTCTGAATTCATACAGTTGAATCCTTCTTAACAGTCTGCTTTACGGGAACCTTTATTACCGCGACCCGCAGTTCTGGTTCTGGAATGAGGGATCTTCCTTGCGCCAGTCCCGAGTTTTTTCTCGTCCCGGAATTCGGCACCAATTGTTATTAGACGCGTTCTCACGACCGGCCAGGAAAGACGCAACAAACCAGAATCTTCTGCGGCAAAGCTTTATTGCTTACATCTTCAGGAGCCAGAGTGCAAGAAGCAAGAGAGAGAGAAAACGAAACCCCGTCCCTTTTTTAGGAGAGTTATATTTCGCCTAGGACGTGTCACTCCCTGATTGGCTGCAGCCCATCGGCCGAGTTGACGTCACGGGGAAGGCAGAGCACACCCTCGGCACATGCGCAGATTATTTGTTTACCACTTAGAACACAGCTGTCAGCGCCATCTTGTAACGGCGAATGTGGGCGCGGCTCCCAACAGAGTTGCAGCTAACATGGAGGCTGCTGTTTCCTCTAAGGCTACCTTTTGACAGCTCTTTCACCTGAATTGTTACCTCTAGCCACTGCTGTTATTCCTTTCTGATAGCCTGGACAGTGTATGTTTGCCACTCTCTTTGGCAACCAGAGAGCTTCAAGTAATTGTAAGATTTCATCTTTATTTTTGATGGTTTTTTCCTTCTGCAGTTAGGAGTTCTCTCTCCTGATATATGGCTCCATGTATGTGGCTGGTTGCAAATGCCTACTGACTATCAGTGTAGATGTTGATGGCCAGCACTTTCCCCATGATAAGGGCCTGGAATAGTGCTATCAGTTTAGCCCATTGAGCTGAGGTACCTGGGGGAAGAGACTGTGCCCAAATTACCTCCATTTCCATGGTCACTACTACTCCTGCCTCCCTCTGTCCCTCTGGAATGGAACTGCTTCCATTCATGAACCAAGTCCACTCTGCCCCTGGTAAAGGCAAGTCCTTTAGGTCCAGTCAAGTACTACATGCTTGTGCCAGGATTTCACTGCATTGGTGGAGAGGCTAATCCAGATCCGGGTCAGGGAGAAGAGTTGTAGGATTTAAGGAAGCAGGCCATTGGAGAATAACTCAGCTAGGATTGATTAGTAGTGTTGATAGTGATAGTGAGTCATGGGGGAATTACTGAGCCACCTGTCTAGTGCCTGTTTGAGCACCCCTTAAATTGCATGGTAGTCATGGTTAAATTTTGTCCCCAAGTTAGTTTATCTGCATCTTTAACCAGTAATGTTGTAGCTGCAATGAGGCCCAGGCTCTTTCTTTGACAGATAGGCCACAGGCCCTTTCCATGGTCCCAGAATTTGAGTCAGGACCCCTTTGGCTATTTCTTTCCATTCATCAATGTACAGATGGTTTTGTGATGTCTGGAAGTGCCAAAGCAGGAGATGACAGTAGGGTCTGCTTTATTTTATCAAAGGCTTTTTTATGATCTTGCATCCTAGCAAAGTCTTTGGTGTCTCTGGTAGCCTCATATAAAGGTTTGGCTATTTCAGTGAAACCCAGAATCCACAATCTGCAAAAGCCCGTGGACCCCAAGAACTCTCTTACCTGCCTTGGGCTCTGGGGTGGGTGGGTGGGTATGCTGAGAATAGTCTCTTTTCTTGCTACAAAAAGCCTCTTTCTCAATATAGCCGAGATATGTAACCTCAGTCTTACAGAACTGTGTCTTCTTGGCCAACACCCGATATCACATGTCCTCTAGAGCCTGTAGGATATTCTGGGTCCATTTCTTGCATCCTTCTTTAGTTTCTGCTGCAACAAGAAGGTCATCTATGTACTGAACAATAGTTATATCGGGATTATTAACTCTGTACTCACCCAGGTCCTCATGCAGAGCTTCATCAAATATAGTGGGGGAGTTCTTGTAACCTTGAGGCAGGCAAGTCCAGGTAAGTTGTCCATTAATTCCTTTTTCAGGATCATGCCACTCAAAGGCAAAGTACTTCTGGCTCTTGAGAGCCAAAGATAAGCTGAAGAAATTGTCCTTTTTATACCATTTCCAATCTGAAGGTAGAGAGCTCAACAGGGTATAAGGGTTAAGCACTGTGGGATATATGTCCATCACACTTTAGTTAAATTCTCACAGATCTTGGACAGGGAGGTAGTCATTGGACATTGGTTTTTTTCACAGACAATAATGGGGTGTTCCAGGCCATCTGGCATGGCCTAAGGACTTTCATGGCCAAGAGTTTCCAGATATGGGGAATGATCCCCTTCGATGCTTCATGGGATATTGGCGGACATGAACTGGATCTGTTCCTGGCTTGAGCTCTATGAGTACACTATGAGTACAGGGGGGTCAATGTTTTGCTAGTCCCATTCCCCCAGTCTCTGCCCATGACTGGGGAAATTTTGCCAGCCAGGCATCTAGGTCTTGGTTGGGACTGGCCAGTGATTCACATAGTCTAAACTGTCTCAGAGGCCAAGTTAAACATAAGCACCTGGAATGGATTTCCCTTCTGGTTCATCAGCCTGACCTTCCCAGGGTTAAAATAAATCTGGGTTCTTATTTTAGTTAGTAAATATCTCTCCAACAAGGGGTATGGGCATTCAGGGATCACTATAAAGGAGTGGGATACTAGTCCAGTCCCCAAGTCTACTGTCTTTGGGTAGTCCATGAGTATTGTTTGGTGCCTGTAGCTCCCTGGACCCAGGATTTTTTTACTAAACAATGGCATTTCAGCCTTTACAAGCACTGAATGTTGGGCTCCAGTGTCTACCAGGAAGTCCAAGGCTTCCGCCCCACCCCCCACCCCCCACCCCCCCGACTCTGAGAGTTAACCTGGGCTCAGGGAGGGGGTTCCATGCCTCTACTCCCTCAGTCTTTTTCTTCCTTGGTAACCATGCTTTTGCTTTTAAGCTTTTTCTTTGGGTACTCTCTGGCCCAGTGTCCTTCCTCCTACTGGCATGCTGATTCTTACCCAAGGTTGGTCGACAGCCCTCTCCAAGTTCTGTCTGTAGGTTCTCTTTCGGCCCCCTCTCCTCTGCAATGTTCTGGAGCTGTTGCCTCCTCTCCTTCTGATCCTAATTACCATGGGCTAGCAAGATTTTTGCTATATCTCTGCTTAATGTCTCTCCTGCCTTAGTCTTCTTCGCATCTTTAGTTTCCCTGTTATGGTACACTTTCTCTGCCACTCCCACTAAATCACTCGATTACTTTTCTCCTAATCTTTCTAGTTTCTGCAGCTTCCTTCTTGTGGCCGATGCTGACTGGTGTTTAAATGGCAGTGCCACTGTGTTTGAGTTCTCCGAATCTTCAGGATCTAAGTGTGTATAACAGGAAGAAAGCATTCATAACCCTCTCGAGGAACTCTGCAGGGTTCTCATTATCTCTCTGCCTGGCATCATATACTTTAGCTAAATTTGTGGGTTGCTTAGCAGCTGCCTTGAGACCTGCCATTAGAGACTGGCGGTAGACTCAGAGATGCTCCTTACCTGAACCCGTGTTTTAATCCCAAGCTGGTCTCCTGAGGGGGAACCCTTTGTCTATATTGACTAGGTTCTGGGTTCTGGGTCTCTGGGATGATGCGTTCCCTCTCCTCTGTGATAAAGAGAATCTGTAGCAATTGCTGACAATCATCCCAAGTGGGCTGATGGATAAAAATAATGATGTGTTATAGACCAATGAGCTCTTCAGGGTTTCAGAGAACTTGGCATGTTCTCTTCTCCAATTGTAGAGGTCAGCCATAGCAAAGGACCAATAGTGTTGCTGTTGATTACCCCACTCAACTATTGGTCCTATTGCCCTCAGGGGTAAGATAGTGGAATCTGCCTCTGATGCTGTGGCCTGGGGCAGTGCCACAGCACATCTGCTTCTGGTCCCATGGTCCAGTCCTCCATCTATTACTGATGTGGACACTATCAGAATCCGGGGCGCCCTTTCTGGTGAATACATGGGTGGGAGTAAGGCTGATGCAGAGACCACTGGCTCTACTGGAGGAATTCCTTGGGATGGGTACACCTGTGCGGGTAAGGAAGGCACCTGTCCCCATTCTGCGGGCCAAGGCATGAAGGTAATTGCCTGGGCATTCCTATAAGCAGGCGGGAACTCTAGTGGTGGATGTATTTGTGCTTGCCCTGGCTCAGCCTGCAGGAGTGCAGGCAGAAGTGGTAGACCATTTGCCAGCCAAGAAGCTTGCCCTGTGGAAGTGTAGGCGGGGAGGGGGGGAGGGGGGAGGGAGAAGGAACAAAGGGGGAGGGCAGGAGTGGGGGCATGGCTCTGGCTAGGGACATGCTGCCGCCTTGGACACAGCAGGTTTCTGAGTATAAGGTGGTGGGAATATGACCTCTTCTGGCATATTGTCCTGTAAAATGGGATAGAGAAGCTTTGAAGGCTTGGAATCTTCTGGGTTTTGTTCTGTCAGCATGGCGGGTGTAGTTTCTGGGGACAAAGTAGCGTTAGTCAGGAATAATAAAAAGGATTTCACAGAGGTGTGTGTGTGGGGGGGCAAATCTTTCTAGACTACAATGTGAGGGACTTGGTCTGGATGTTCCCTCGCCTTCTGGAACACTTTGTTTTCCACCAATAGCACCGTGGGAAGACGAAAAGTTCCCTCTGCTGGCCATTTTACTCTAAAAGTGGGCCATTCCAATCTTACAATATACATCCTCCATTTTCTTCTTGTTCATGTCCACTTAGAGATTGTGAGCTCAAGTCTTCGCTTCCTTAAAGTGAATTAAGAGGATGCTTAGGGGTAGGAGGGAAGAGAATAAGAGTTACTCGGTCCCATTGTGTCTGTCACCATCCAATATAGCAAAAGGCTAAACACTACCAAAGACACCACTGACAGAAGCATACCCACAAAATAGTCACAACCCTGACTGGAAACAGAAAAAAAAATTCAAACGCAGACTCTCCTCTCCTCTGACACTTCCAACTGATGGGCAGGAACCTCATTTACCCAGAATTCTGAGAAGACGGGGATGTCTCCCTGCCTCTCACGACCATAGCCGTGATGCACATCTGCTATGACGACTTCTGGTCACATATGCTGTTACCTCGAGGCTTTTTCTGATGTTGAAATACAGACAGGAAGAACAATGTGACTAGTGAACAACAGACAATTCAGAAACACTGACACTCACCCACACTTGCTCGCTAGCTTAGACTCTCCAGACTGCAGATTTCAGAGACCTGCTGGGGAATCCCGTTTGGACAAGCCCTGATTCCAGACTAGCTCAAGAATAGCGAAGTCCACTGCAATTTGCAAAAGAGTCTTTAAATAAAAATTTCGAGTTTCGACTCAGATCGCAAGCCCCTTTGAAATATGTTCTGGCATGAGACCCAGGCTAGGACGTTTAGAAATTCTTTGAATGCTTAAGGTGAAGGGGAAGGAAGTTGGGTTAGATATGTCATAACTCAGACATAATACCATTTGGTAGGGCAGAACTGCGATGGGGATTACAGAGTGTCTTTTGTGGGGTTATCAGGAACTAGTTTTATGGTGGGCCATAACTGTCTGTGATCTCTGATTAACTCTTTTCCAAGATTTAAGTGTGGGACTCTAATCTCCTTTCTTTAAGGATAGGCTGCACCTGCTATCTAGGAGAGTGCTTTAGTCTTGGCGCCATTGAAGCTGAGGAGTTTTTGCCATTTGTCTTATTTGGGCTGGAGTCCTCTCTGGGCAGCTAAGAAGGTGCAATGAACCCCCACCACCCACCGCCACCCACCCGCACCGCCCCATGTTTGCTGCAAGGGGAAGAGGAGTAGAGTTTCTAAAGGGCAATGTGGAGGCAAACTGCAGAAGGAAGCCTTATAGTGCTTCTCAGGGAAAGTGCAGAGGTGAGCTGTGGGATGTAGCTCAAGGGGAGGTCCCAAGGCCTGACACTATTACTGAGGCTATGGAATGCTCACAAAAAGGGACCAAGCATGACCGACCACATACCAAAAGACCCAACAAGCAGCTGAAGGAGTCAGATGTAGATATTTGCACCCAACCAATGGACAGAAGCAGCTGATCCATGTTGTTGAATTAGGGAAGACTAAAAGAAGGTGAGGAGAAGGACGACCCTGTAGTAGCACCAGCAGTCTCAATTAATCTGGACCCTCAAGATCTCTCAAACACTGGACCACCAAACAGGCAGCATATATATACCAGCTGATATGAGACCCACAACATACAATAGAGGACTTCTGGGTTGAGTTCACTCAGAGATGATGCACCTGATCCTCAAGAGATTGGAAGTCCCAGGGAGTTTAGAGGTCAGGTGGGGTAGGGGGTGGGGACATCCATGGGAAGACAGGGGATAGGAAGGAGGTATGGGATGTGGAACAGTTGGAGGATGGATGGGGGTGAGGGGTGGAATAAAATATGGAGTGGAAATTAATTAATTAATTAATTAATTAATTTTAAAAAAATAGTGAAAGAAGGAAAAAGAAGATAAATGATAAAAATATACGAACATGATGAAACCATTAATTAAGAAATCTGTAAACTTAAAAAGTAAAAGTTTTATAGTGCATTTTTTAAAAGAAATATCTGCATTGATTCTTTTTAGGAGAATCAATAGATGGAAAGGCACTGCCCAACCATCTATGTTGGCACTCACATTTGTAATATTGGCATAAATGCTGATTGCTTCACTCCATCTGGACTGGCTGTATTTATGCCTTGAGTCAACATGTCTAAAATTTTCAGTAGCTGTCCTATCCCACAAAACTACCATCTCTTTCCATTGTACCATGCATCATAAAAACAAGGACTCAGAGTGACAGTATCTGTGAAATCAGTATGAGCCAAATGTCCTTAAAATTTAAATTGCCAGCCAAATGACAGCAAGCCTAGCCATTCTCACAATGCCCTAAGCAAGGATTTGAATTGTTCATCGGAGGCCAGACAGAGGAGAAACCTCAACAAGTAGAAAACTGTTAAAAGCTGCATTAAATGAGTCTCACAAATACTAGGAGCCTGTTCCAACAAGTGTCTGCTGGTCCAACAATAAGAAAGTCTTACTCCACACTGCAACACCAGCTGCTCTTCATTATTGTATCTATTTTTGCTTTCAAGTACCAGAGTACTTGACACAAAAAAGACTGACACAGCAAAGAATTTCCAAATAGCCCCAGACACATTGTAACAAACTACTGTTTTCATGCACCCACTATCATTTAGCAATGTTCGAAAACCTATGTTTTTTGTTTAGTCCCCAAATTCTATTTTACTGTTTAAACTTTAAAATATGGTGTTGAATGCTAAATTCTCAGATACATTAAAAACAAATCAACATGTTTCTCATACAAAGAGTTTTTAATGTTTTCTATTACTTCATATCATGAATCTTAATCACTGTATCACACAAGCTTCAGGCAAAATAACTACTAAGGAAATTCTGACATTAAATAAAACATATATTTCAAAGAGCCTTGACAAAGCAGTTCTTAGACCATATTGGTAGTTTTAATTTAGCCTTATGATCTCTTAATAAACAAAAATATGTTCAAAAACATAGTTAGAACATAGAGTTAGAGTTTTATATTTATGTGATTTCAAACAATAAACTTCCATTTATATATTCTTTTGTCAGTAAAAGAAACTTGTTAACCTTATTTGAATTTAATTTTTAAGTATCATTTGATCAAAATATATCCCTGTGGCCTCCAGAGAAGCCAAATACTATAGTGTAACCAATTTGTATTCCTGAGAGATAGGTACGTATTTCTCAGTGGTGACTTATTCTTTCTTTGGACAGATAAAGATTTGAGTAAGTTATTCACCTGCATTTGAATGTTTGCTGTAACACTTCATGATTGTCACAGAGCACGCAAAGGAATGTCAAACAACCTTCTAGTCTGATAAGCCCGGATCACTTCATTTCTTATATATTAGAAGCACATGTCAAATTCCTGGAATTTTCTTTATACTTATCATATTACACTGTATAAGAAATCTTCCCACATCTGAAATGATGGCAAATCTCTTCACCTTGCCTAGTAATTTTCTTGTCTGAATTGATTTTGTTCAGTATATTAAATGCAACACACACAATCATAGGTACTTTATCTAAAGCAGGAGAGGCAAGTGGTTCTGGTTCCAGTAGCCTTGCTGATGTCATCCCTCATATATGTGCTAGTTCTAAGTATCACTGCCTCTTCAACGGTAAGGATTCTTTGTCTTCTCAGACGATCAATGAAAATCTTGACATGAAGTTTTCTATAGGTTTGAGCAATTTGATTTCAACCTTAGGAAAATGATTTTATGACTCATCAAAATAGTAAGTACTATTGAGTTGGTACAATGAATCGAGTTATTTCAGTTCATGACACTCATAGTCAAAGCTTGATGTGACTATTTTCATTGAAACTCCACTAACAGATGATGGGTGGGAATTATCACTGGGACCAATATGAACTCTTGGGAAGAGTATGAAAAAATATGCACATCTGGCTCTTTGACCTGGAAAATCTGAAATCCATTGAAAATTAACTAAATTTCACTTGAAATCAGATGAAAACTGCATTCAATATTTTTGTTTTTAAATACCAAAATGTGATTATATGTATAAATAATTATAGTCCATGAGATAAGCATCAAGACAAAGCAAAACTGTGAGGAAACTGTGGCAGCAGAAACTGAGATGGCTCCTTGATCTAAACCACAGTCTCAGGAATGGCAGTGATGCTCCTAAAGGAATTTCCTAAAGTACGCTTAGAATGTTTTGAGGCAAAGCCATTTTTTTTCCCAAGAATTTTTCAGAAATTTGCAGATAAACCCTTTCAAAATCAGTCTTATAACAACCATGGACATTTTTAGATTTTTTTTTCTCTTTCAAAGTATTTAAGTACACATCAAAATGGAAATAGCCTATTCAAACATAGGCCTAACTAAATCAATATGTAAATTTACAGAGCAATGATGCATGTCAAGATTACCCGGACATTTATAACCCATAGAGAAAGAGGCTTACTCATTAACATTACAGTCTTAAAGAAGGTCACTAAATAACATGACAATATTCGTTATCATCAAGAAAGGAATGGAGTCAGTACAACCTTAATAGAAATTAACATAACAGTAAAAGTCAAAATTGAAAGACTAAAACACTTAGAGAGTGTTATATGGAAAATAATAAAGATTAATTTGCATGACTTTATTGTTTCCAGAGTAGGAATGCAGCTTTAAACAAAGCATGGTGCCTGTGTATTAGTCCCTGCTCTTTAGCTGTCCCTGCTGTTCTATTTAATATTCACAACCAGGCCTTTGACAACAGAAATGCATATTCTGTGTATCTGAACTTATTGTTACAATAGCTGACAAGGCAGCCTGCATCTTCTAACAGTTTCAGGTTTTTCATAAACTAATTTCTTTTTTTTTTAGTAGAAGTCATCGCTAGTATAGCAATAAGCTTAACATTATAGAAATCTCATTCCTCACACAAAGGAACAATGAGCATTTACTGTAGTGCAGGATATATTTTCCAGTATACTAGATTTCTCTGGTTCCTTAAGAAAATCTCTTGATCCTTAGCACTTGGAACTGTCTCTCTAAGTGCTACATTTAAAAGCCTTGAATGTTAGCACATAGTTATATAGAATTACAAACTAACTTGTGTTGCCACATTTAACATGGTTGTTATCATTTATCAGCAAAAGGGCTAAGAGGCAGAATAATGGAGGAAGGAAAGTAAAAGAACAGGTACCAGCTACCAGAATCTATTCTTAGCTTTTCTGCAACATCCAATTTTAAGGCCTCTTTCTTTTATCTCTTCCATACTGTCTAAATTACAACTTCACAAAAGAGGCCTCATTCTGTAAGTTATCAACAATTTTGACTCACATCAATAGCTTTGGCTTTCACAAAAACTGTGCAGGAGGCAGTTTAACAATGATTAGGCAAAACAAAGCTTTAAAGATTTGACAGTCAAAGGGGAAAATGTGTCTGAAATGCAAAGTCAGTCTAGCAATGAAGAAAGCATCATCAAAAACCACACCAGTACCCTCCAGTGTGGGCACCTTTGCAATTAATTTTCTCTGGCCAAGTTCTCAATCAGGTATGTATCATTCTTTGGAGGTTGCTTTATGATACACAGATTTCTGCATGAAAACAACTGTAAGGGCTGGACTATCTCGTTGCTAAATACAGCCATTATATACACACAAATGTGAGGGCCATGAAGAACTTGTCATTTATTTTCCAAATTTTCAATATGAAACAAGAACATGTAAGCGAGCTTGTCAATACTGAAACTTAGCATTTCAAAAGCTCCTTTCTCCCAAATGAGGACCAGTCAGCTGAGAACTCTTATTCAATAAGGGTCAAGGAGAATTGCAACAACTGCATATATTCAGCTAATAAAATATTGTAATTTGTTTTTAGTTCATTTCAGATATCCCACAGAGAAGACTTGACCTTAGCACAAGGTTCCTGTTGAAGAAATTTTCTATCAAATCTGTGATTATATGCTTGCTAAACTCAGACGCAGGATGAGAAATTTAACTACTTCTATTAAGAACATTAACATCTAAAGTCCAAATAGTTCTTAAATCCCAATACAAAATCAAGACCTAAGAGTCTTACTTTAGATATATTAGAATGGTCATGTAAAGAATAGTATTTTTCTTTTATTTTTCTTTTTCAATTGGTCATTTTATGTAATTACATTTTAAATATTATCCCCGGGGTAGTGATGGCACATGACTTTAATCCCAGCACTTGGGAGACAGAGGCAGGTAGATTTCTGAGTTCGAGGCCAGCCTGGTCTACAAAATGAGTTCCAGGACAGCCAGGGATACACAGAGAAACCCTGTCAAAAAAACAAAAACAAAACAAAACAAAAAAAAAAAACAAAAAACAAAAAACAAAAAACCAAAAAACAACAATAACAACAACAAAAACACAACCACAACCAAAACAAAAACAAAAAACAAAAACAAATATTACCCCCTTCCCTTTCCCCTCCTCCCTACTTGTATGAGGGTTCTTCCACATTCACTCACCTACCCACTCCCACCTCATCACCTTAGCATTCCCCTATGCTTGGGTATCAATTCTTCACCAGACCAAGGGCCTCCCCTCCCATTGATGCCAGATAAGGCCATCGAGAACCTGGTATAGCTTTCTCCTGAGAGGCTCTGTCAGAACCTTACCAATACAGATGTGGATGCTTGCACCCGGCCATCTGACTGAGCATGGGGATCCCAATGGAGGGGTTAGGGGAAAGACTGAAGGAGCTGAAGGTGTTTTCAATGTCATAGGAAGAACAACAATATCAAACAACCACCACCTCCGAGTTCCCAAGAGTAGTATTTTTAAACAAGAATATACATTAAATCAATGGAACTCATGTCTTACTGCTAAAAGGAAATTGGTTCTTGAATATAAACTATAAGAGTGGTATCCATTCACTTTCAAATCATTAGCAATAAACCAAGAGCACTTCATGATCAGCTGAGTTCCTATCCTAACTATTACATTCATTGATATGTTATCTCCCTAGATTCCAGAAATTCGCAAGGCTCAGTGAAAAGACCAAGATGGGCAGCAAGCATCCCATAGAGTTCATAGGATTAATACATTTCACCAGTAAGTTCACCAGAAGGTAGGAAATTTACAAGAACTCACTCAGCTTGGCAAACAAGATTTTACATACAACTGTCACTTAATCTAACATTTTCCTTAACTCAGCTCCATGAGTGTCCCTGCCTGACAGCCTTCTCTTGTTTGGAGCAGGAAGAAAAGCTGGGTCTCCTAAGAGGGTGGAGGAGAGGTGGTAATGAATGAAAATGTAGTAATGTAAAAAACAAACTATTTTCGTTCTTAGTATAAAAAATGTGGAACAGAAATAAAGGAACAAAGGGAGGGAGGGAAAGATGGTGAGGAGAGAAGGGAAAGAGAAAGAAAAGGATGAGAGAGGGAAGAAAACCCAGAAAGAAAAGAAGGCAGAAACATTCTAAACCATCTCATTGTTTCTCATCATCAGAAACACTTTATAACTTTTAAAATACTTTCTGGGCATTAAAGTCCTTATAAGTATTTGCCATTAGTATAAGAAACTCATTCTTCCAAAATCTGCTTGTCCAATTTCATGATTATGCCCAGATGAATGCATGCATATGTTTAAAAACAACTTTTTACTAATGTTGCCAATACTTTGCAGAAATAATAATTGTTATGCAGTAGTCTTCTGAGGAAACCTGAAGTTCTCAGCTCAGATATTTGTCTATTTATATTTACAGAAATATAAGTTTTAGGATGAGACAAGAATTAAAGCCTTTGACAATTTTGAAAAATTATCTTTCCCTTTTTGGGGGAAGTAGAGTCATGGTGTGGCATACCATGGTCCTCATGAGCATGCCAAAGGACAACTAGTAGGGGTCAGTTTTCTCTAGCCATTTATGTGTACTAAGGGTCACACTTGGTCTAACAAGCTTGATAGCCATCTCACCAGCCAATGGCATTTTAGTACTATCAAACTCCATTGTCGTTTTCCAAATAGGACAAGTATTATCATATAGATAGAATTTTATCCTTTTAAATCCTGTGTTCTTTCTGGTACAATGTAGCCAGTACCTCCATATGAGAATGAAAAGTCTATTGAATCTTGAAGATTAAATCAACACTAAGCCAAGTGTTTTACCATAGTAAGAAGGCAATTAGGAAGAGACTTCAGATATACTGAGTATTAAGCTGTTGTAAGAAGAAATTGAAAGAGAATGAAAAAATATGTAGCCCAACCCCATTTATGTCAGCACAACTGAGGAGTCTCAAGCTCCCTTTTACAATGTGCATAAGGTACCCCAATACCTTCATCTATGTGAAGAAAATTTTTTAAAAATTTTGAAACTTTTCACAACTAACAGCGCATCTGAAAATCAACATTTTCCTAAACAGCCATAAAGAGCATGTGCCCTTTCCTTCACTTACCACCCAATGGGAATAGATCAGTTGAAACCACAAACAGTATAGTATTGGGAGTCCCTCCCCATCCTTTAACTGTCAGTGGAGATTAGGTAGAACCTAGTTTTGTAAATCTTATTTAATAGCTGTAATGACAAAAGAGGTACTCACTTTTCCTATCAGATTTGTTCCAAAGAACCCCAGGACATATTTTTCGTTGACATTCAAAGTTTATCGTAATATCAGAACTATCTAGCTCTTAATAACAATAAATAAACCACATATAATGAAGCTAGGAAAGAATATGGTATAGTAGGTTAAGAACTTAACAAAGATCCACTGAAAATACTATTCAGGAATAATCTGGAATCTTCTTGGGTGACACATTTAAAACTCAACACAGTTTGTGGTTTCAGAGTTAGACAATTTTACTCTAAATGAGGAAAATAACAAGGACTAATTGGAAGCTGTTTTATATTTCTATTATCTAGAAAACCATGTCAAAAACAAACTATAAAGAACAATGTAGCTATAAACAAATATGTGTGTATGTATATATATGCATATATATGCATTATACCTAATATTTGAAAAGCTATACCAATTAATATATAAAAGTAAATAAAAATGTCAGAAGATGCTCACCTATGCTGTAGAGGGAATGATTATCTTCACACAGCATGATAGAGATCATTCTTGTACAATACAGAATAAGAAATTCAAGAGACAACCAGGTCACTAGGATCTCTTTGAGTGGGTAATGTTGTTATGCTATATAACAGAATCAGGAAGTAAATCTGAACTTTTGTCCCTTTTATTATGTGTGAAGTCATAGAACTCATCTCCTTTAGCAGAGGCAGCAATAAACATCTTCTGTAATCAGAAAGTGAGCCACCCAAAACCAAATGTACCCAAGCCTTAATCTTAAATTATCTAAATTGGTTTTAATTAATCACTATCTACTGTTTATACAACAATTAATCTGAAGTGGCTCACGTTATTTGGTTTATTGGAAGCAAATACAATCGATTCTGTATCCTGGGGTGGCTTCAACCTTGAGATTCTCTTGTCTTAGCCTACTGAGAGCTGAAATGGAAAGATAAACCACTACATTTTGCTCAAGCAGTATTTTTGTGTTAACATTAGTATAATTTGGTACCCAGAAGCATAGTTTCATTACATAAAATAAACATAGATGTGGGGGTGAGTCTGTACAAGGTAATAGAGAGAGGAAAGAAACTCTAGAAAAAATGAACTAACCTTTGAATCATATATTTTGTATTTGTCCTTTCTCTACTTGTTTCCTTTCATAAAAATACATTTCATATGAGTGAACTTTAATTACCACGCAACAAAATTTATAACAGGCTGTTCTGAAACTTCCTTTGTCAAGTCAATTCATCTAAATCTCTTCACCATAACCTCAGGAAGACTCTTTTGACAGTGGTAAAACCAGCCATACTCGTCTCCAAAACATCACAAAAATATTCTCTTTTTTTTGGGAGGGGTGGCAAGTGTTTTTTTATTATTTATTTATTTATTTATTTATTTATTAGATATTTTCTTTATTTACATTTCAAATGTTATCCCCTTTCCTAGTTTCCGCTTGTGAAAATTCCCTATCCTCTCTTTAGGCCATATAGTAATATTCTTCTCCATTGAAACCTACTAGGTTAGCAGACCTATGTAGTTCAAGTCACCATCAACACTACCATCTTCCATATTCCCACTAGGATGGTACATTAAGCCCCATTTAAAACATTTCATGGCTTTCTAAATTTACATTCTTCCAAAGAAAAACATGGTCAGTCCTATCACATCAATACTCCACTCCTGGTACCAACTTTTGTCTTAGTTAAGATATCCATTGCTGGGAAGAGACACCAAAACCAAGGCAACTCTTATGAGGGACAACATTTAATTGGGGTTGGCTTACAGATTCAGAGGTTCAGTCAATTATCACCAAGACACAAAAATGGTAGCACTCAGGCAAGCATAGCACAGGAGGATCTGGGAATTCTACATCTTGTTCTGAAGACAAACAGGAAAAGAGTATGTCCCACAAGGCTAGGAAGAGGGTCTCAAGTTTAACCCCACAGTTACATACTTCTTCCAATAAGGCCATACTTCTTAAAAGTGCCACTCCCTGAGCCAAGCATATTCAAACCACCACACCAGAGCAGTCAGAAAAACAGATGAGCCAACACCTACCCATAGAACTCTACTACATCCTCAGTGTTACCCAATCCACTATAACGTCTTTCCTCCCTACTGTATGATCTCAACTGTTTGTCCATGTTCCCTAACTGGCATGAACAGAATGTGAAGTACAGCAGGCCATGCCAGTTGCAAGAACAGGCAGGTAAATTCAGGTAGATACTCACTGCTTGGCCAGAGGCCACACCAGACATGATAACTCCTGAAAGATTGTACATCACTGACCTCTGCCATTATCTCAGTATCTCCTACAACACTGTCCCCTTTCTTCATTCTCCACCTCATCACCATGTCCCAGGCCCCAACTCAGACAGAGTCCCCCTGTAAAAAAACATGTAGGTACTTTCCAGTTTCAGGCTGTTATGAATAAAATAGTTATGAACAGAGCTGAGCAAGTGTTCTTATGGTATGATGGGGCTTTCTCTGAGTATATGTCCAGGAGTGGTATAGCTTGTTCTTAAGAGAGACTAACTCCTAATTTTCTGAAGAACTGTTATACTGATTTCCAAAGTGGAATTCAGTTCACTGATATTGAGAAATATCAATGACCAATGATTATTAATTCCTACTTTGTCACCAGCTTCCAGATGGCCAGGCCCCAACTCAAGAAGAGACTGTCTGATGGAGCAGAGGCCATGCTGATGACAAGAACTCCAGGCCACACACATCAAAAGACTAAAGAGAAAACAGAAACCAAGGTAAAACTGCAATCATTCAACAAAGACAAACTCAAAATTTGGCACCTAGGATTATACTCATCAAAAGCCCAGATACCTAGACACCAGTCTAGAAACACAGTTAACAATATTGTTGGTAATATGTCACCACTAGAGTCTAGCTATCTTACTACAGCAAGCCCTGAAAATTATAACACAGAAGAAGCACAAGTAAAAGACCATAAAACTGACCTTATGAAGATGGTAGACGTCCTTAAAAAGGAAATGAATAAATACTTCAAAGAAACAAGGAAAAGACAAACAAAAAATGTATGAAATAAATAAAGTCCTTAAAGAAAGTCAAGAAAAAACAGTTAAAGGGAACAGATAATTGTTCAGGTCCTAAAAACAAAAATAAGGAAATAAAATACACAAACTGAGAGAATTTTGAAAATGGAAAACCTAGGTAAGTAAACTACAGAAACAAGTTTCACCAACAGAATGCTAGAGGTGAAAGAGAAGAATTTCAGGTATTGAAGATATGATTAAAGAAATAGTAAATCTAAAAATCTTCTGACACAAAACATCCAGGAAATCTGTGGCACTATAAAAAGGCTAAACCTAAGAAAAATTGGAAAAGAAGAAAAAGATTCCCAACTCAAAACCCAGAAAATATATTGAGAAAGATCATAGACTAAATTTTCTTATCCTAAAGAAGGAGTGGCCTATAAAGATGCAAGAAGTTATGGAACACTGCATATAGTGGATCAGAAAAGAAAGTCCTCTTACCACATACTAATCAAACACTAAACGTACAGCAAAAGAAAGAATGTTAAAAACTACAAGGGAAACAGAATAAGTAGGATATAAAGGTAGACCTATTAGAATTAAATCTGACTTTACAATAAAGACTCAAAAGCCAGAAGGGCCTGGATAGATGTGTTGCAGACTCTGAGACCACAGATGCCAGTCTAACTACTACAGCTAGCAAAATTTTAGGTAGCCATAGATGGAGAAAACATGAAATAGCTTTTATGGTAAAGTCAAATTCAATCAATATCCATCTACAAATCAAGCTATAGATGATATTAGAGAGAAAAAAGAAACAAACTAACAAAATACCCTCCAATTCAAGGAGATTAAAACATGAAAACAGAGGATCTAAATAATTTCCAGCCAGGAGAACCACAAGAAAGTACACACACTCACACACACAAACACACACACACAAACACACACACATCACCAGCAGCAGCAACAATAACAACAACAACAAAATAGGAATTAACAATCATTTGTCGTTGGTATTTCTCAGTATCAGTGAACTGAATTCCACTTTGAAAATCAATATGGCCAACAAATGACTGATCAAACTTAGAACTGATGTCATGAGAGGGAGCCCATTCCTGACACTGTATGGGGAAGCAGGATCCAGAGGCTAGATATCCCAAAGACCTAGGATAGAACCAACATAGAAAAAAGTCAATGAAATGATTCCTAAAGGTACTTTGTTGCACATGTAGATTGGAGCCTAGACTAGTCATCATCAGAGGGCCATCATCGAGTAACTGATAGGAACAGATTAGAAATTCAAAGCCAAATATCAGGTGGAGCTTCAGGGACCCCAAAGAAGAGTGGGAGAAAGGATTGTAGGAGCCAGAGGGGTGAAGGACACCACAAAATCATGGCCTACATAATCAACTAAGCAGGGCTCACAGGTGCTCATGGAGACTAAAGTGCCAATCATGGACCTTGCATGGATCTGACCTATGTCCTCCCTCTGCATATCTGTTATACTTGTGTAACTTGGTGTTCTTATGGAACTTTTAACAGTTGGAGTAGGGAATTCTATGACTCTTTTGCCTCCTCTTTGTGACCTTATCCTTCATACTGGGTTGCCTGGTCTAGCTGTGATATGTTGTGTTGTTGCCAGTTTTATTGTAACTTGTTATGTCATGTTCAGTTGATATGTCTACGGGGCCACCTCATCTCTGAAGGGAAATGGAAGAGTAGATCTGGAGGAAGGGGAGGGTGAAGTGGGAATTTCTGGTTACACTGAAGACTCAGTTGAGTCATGTAATAATTTTCTGGAAACTTTCTTATAAGGATATTTTACTGAATCAGACACATAAGAGGATGGTTTGTTGAGAATAGACATGTGGTGTTTTTATAGAAGCTGCCTGGTGAAAGGTACATGTGATGTTTTGTTGGTGTGGATGCTTGAGAGAACACAAAGTTTAGGAAGAGTATAAGTATAACCCAGCAGATAGTGGATGATGCTCTTGCATTGGTTTGCCTTATAACTCTTTGCTAGTATGGATTAGTCTTCAATGATGGTGATCTTTTCTGTTGATTCTCTTGCATTGGTTCACCTTGCTGTTTTCAGTGATCTTCGCTTGCTATGACTTTGTAAAGAGAAATGCACCAAAGAACTTCTGTGGTATTCTAGCTGCTTCCTGCAGCTTCAGCAGACTTGTACCAACTGGTGGAGTCTCTAAGTTTCTTCTGGATAGAGCTGCTGCTACTAATTCATGTTTGGTGTTTTACTAGTGGACTGGACTACCCACAATGAAAATTGGAACTGTCCCCAAAGAACTATTTCTAAACAGGTCGAAAACCCTCATTTCCTATTAACATTCCGTTTCCTCTAACTTTAGTAGATGTTGGTCTAGAAGAGAGGTTAAAGTGTTAAAGAACCATAATTAAAATAGGTTTTGAAAAAAAAATCTAAACTGACAGAGAAGTGCGTGAGGACTGGCAGTAGTTAAAGAAGGAGAAACTAAGGTGAGGATGTAATGTATTAGAGAAGAGTAAAAGGAAAAGTATTTGATGTATGATTCTGCTGAGAACTCCTGTTAAAGGGGCATGAAGAAGAGAGAGCTGAAGAAAGGTTTAAGTCTTCTTATAGATTCCTAAAACAGGCAAGTATATAAAGTCAGAAAGACAGACCTCATTCCAGTGTGATCTCAGACACAAATGAGGAATAACAACATTGGATCCTGAAGGATCTGTATGTAAGTAGGAAGCTGAACCCAGTGATTACTAAACAGAAGGTTGGGCTATTAAGGTTAGAGCAGTGTGGGTTATGTTTCTCTGTGAATTCTGGGTGAACTCAAACTCATAAAGCTTAACTCTCAAGCCTTGGATCCTAAAATTTAATGTAGAGTCCCCTCTTTCCAGTATTATCCAGAATAAAGTCTAAAATTTTATTGTAGTCTGACAATAAACAATATGCTTTTCAGAAATAAATGAAAAATGTCTATACATACATGCATATGCATGTAAAAAGAATGACAAGCAGACATCATAAATTTGAAAGAGGTCATGGTGTATATATCAGAAGGTTTGAAAGGAGGAAAAGGAATGGGAAAATGATATAACATCAAAAATGCTTTTTAAAAATTGTTTCTTGCAAATGACATGATTGACTATTTAGGACTTTCAAGAAATCTACAAAATAAGTTCCTAAAGATATTTTTGTATTATATGAGACATGTTTTTTAAATAAACTATTTTTACCAACAATTACATCATTAATATTGAACTTAAAATGCAAGCCAGGTATCATTTCTCACAAAGAAATGAAATACTTAAGTCTTTGTCTAGATAAAATTGCACAGAGCATATTTGCTGAAAACTAAAAATACTTTCAGAAATAAATCTCAGCAAAACTGATGACCCTTTGTGTTCCAGGCTGCAAAGTCTCTATGGAGTTATGTCAGTTTTCTCTGCATTGCTTTACAGGTCTTTGTATTCACCATCAGTATCTGAGAGAAGATACTTTTAAATATGGAAAGGATTACTCTAAATTTCATATGGAAAGCAATGAAGCTAATTCAATTGTCAATATGCTGGCTAAAGTGGACGGAATTAGTGCACTCAATTTAAGACCTGCTATTCAATGGTAACACTGGAGCTATCTGACACTGGCAGATAATGATTCTCACAGCAGAATAGGAACTCAGAGCACAGCTGACATGACAGCGATGTGGGTAAAATTCAATCGAAGACAGACACTACGGGAACATTAGTATGCTTCTCCATGAAAAGGGGGGAAACAATTACACTATCAAGTCCACACAAAGTTACTTCAAAATGAATTATGAAGTTAAATATAAAGTAAAAAATAGTAATAGAAGGTTTAGGCTAAAAACAGAGAAAAACATTCTGAAATATAGAATTAGGTAGAGAGTCCTTTAGGAAGGCACCTAAGCCATATCAATGGAAACTTACAAGACACAAATTTAATTTAATTATTTTTATTCTGTAACAGACCCACGAAAGGAGCAAAATGATAGACACTCATAGGATTAAGGGGTGAGGGGAGGTGACTGCATATTCCTTTACACTTAGCCAGCAACAGAACAGAGTCACTAGGAAGAGAGCACCACTGTGAGGATATTACTAGATGTTAGGTTGTCACTTAATCTACTGAAGGGAAATGTGGATCTGTTTTAAACCTGTTCCTCCTTTAGAAAATGTTGACATGAAAGGATAAACAAAGACTTCAAAATTATCACATAATTATAGAAGTTAAAACAGTTCCACAAAAATAAAAGGGCTATGACACAATATAGTTGATCCTTCATGTTGGGGGAGATTTGTGGCACTTTGCCATTTTCTTCTTGCTCTGTTCACCAGGCACACAACAATTAGTCCTTGAATGATGACAAAAATGATATTTTTACAGAATGTTTTTGGGCTGATTACAATCTAAACTCCAATGAAAACAGAGTCCTTTTATTTAATGCTTTGGTCACAATGTTCATTCTTTCTTTGTCTAGTCCCAGAAGTATGCCCTGCTATTGTCTAGATAATTCCTATCTCTGTTAATATCAATTTTTATTGTGCATATGCTTTTGTTACAGACATATATATATATAATATTTAATGACAAGAAGGTCTTCTTCATTGTCCTATAAGCTTCATTAATCAATTTTTAAATCTAATACTGAAAAAATAATATCAACTTATTTTTTTATGTACTTCAAAAAATTTAAACTTTATTTATTTCAGAAAATTTTGCATTTAATTTTTCAGGTTATAGTATTATCACATTTCGATAGTCCCTCCAAACCCTCCTGCATACCCCTCCTCCCTCTTCTTCAAATTCATGGCCTCTTTCTTCACTAATCAAACTTTGATAATTAAGCTCTGAGGGGAGGAAAATAAAGGTTATAAGATTTTGATTAAGGATCTTAAGAGTAGAAAAAAGTGTCATTTTTTATAATATTCTCACTTCTGTCATTTACATGACTTAACCTTTAAGATGTTCTTGTGCCATGATTTTGTATGAGAAACTAAGCATGGTTCATTTTCAGAATAAGGATATTTAGATATATTTAAAACTCAGAAAAGGAGTTACAGACAAATAGGTAGTCTAGGCCTGTGTCTTCCTCAGTAGCTAGGGCCCACTTTTGCAGATTCTCTTTAAAATGTTATCTTAGAACCAATGTCTGTGAGTTGTTGACTAGGAGACTGAAAGCCAGGACTAAAAGGAGAAAAACTGAAAGGTTAGCGTGAATAGCTAACTGTGGGGCTGAGAGAAAGAATGAAAAGCAGAAAATTAAGCTGGAGGTTTAAGACAATTATGTTCAGCAAGGGAAAAGGTGGGGACTTCCACGGTGGCTGGCAAATGCACTTAAACACCTGCCAAAGCTGGCACAAAGTGGAACTAACAAGTAAAGAAATTATGCTTTTAGGCAATAAAGAAAACTCAGGGACAGAATTAGACTAGAGGACCAGGAAGCCTGTGGCTTCCTTTGAAATCCAGCAATGATGAAGAGGAGGTAATTGTTTCAGTTCAGCATAAAAAAGTCTTGAAGGGGCTGGGGGCATGCAGCGAGATGCTTCAGCTCTTAAGTCTTTGCTGTTCTTGCAAAAGATATATGTTTTGTCCCAAGAACCAATGACCCACAGCTCATAACTACCTATAACTCCAGCTCCCATAAATCATATGCCTTCTTCTGGATCCTACATGAAACTACACACATGTGCATGATCCCCACACAGGCAAAAATATAGATGCATAATTATAAATAACGATATATAAATTAAGAAAACTGTTCCTGGTGATCACACATCATATTTTTTTCATTTTTTATTTATTATTTTATTTATTGACATTTCAAATGTTATTCTTCCTTTCCAGTTTCCCCTCCACAAAACCCCTATTTCTTCTCCCTCCCCCTGCCTCTTTGAGGGTGCTCCCCCACCCGCCCATCCACTCCTGCCTCATTGCCCTAGCATTTTCCTACCCTGGGTAATTGAGCCTCCACAGGACCAAAAGCCTCCCCTTCCAGTGATGCCTCATAAGGCAATCCTCTGCTACTTATCCAGCTAGAGCCATGGGTTCTCCCCCCTACCCCAATGTGCACACTTTGGTTGGTGGTTTAGTCCTGGGAGATTTGAGGGAGTCTGGTTGGTTGATAGTTTGTTCTTCCTATGAGGTTGCAAACCCCTTCAGCTCCTTCAGTCTTTGCCCTAACTTCTCCATTGGGGTCCCCAAGTTGAATCCGATGGTGTGTTCTTTATAGTTGGATTTCATATAGTCTGTGAGTTGTATCTTGGGCATTCTGAGCTTTGTTTTTGTTGTTGTTGTTTTTGTTGTTGTTGTTGTTGTTGTTGTTTGGCTAATATCTACATTTGATAGAGCACTAACATCCAAAATATACAAAGAACTAAAGAAGTTAGACTCTAGAGAACCAAACAACCTTGTTAAACAGTAGATACAGTGCTAACTAGAAACTCCTCAACCAAGGAATCTCGAATGGCTGAGAAGCACTTAAAGAAATGTTCAACATCCTTAGTCATCAGGGAAATGAAAATCAAAATGACCCTGAGATTCCACCTTACACCAGTCAGAATGGCCAAAATCAACAATTCAGGTGACAGCAGATGAGGGTGATGATGTGGAGAAAGAGGAACACTCTTCCATTGCTGGTGGGACTGCAAGCTGGTACAACTACTCTGGAAATTAGTCTGGCCATTCCTCAGCACACTGGACATTATACTACTTGAGGACCCAGCTAGACCACTCCTGGACATATACCTAAAAGTTGCTCCAATGTATAACAAGGACACATGCTCCACTCTGTTCATAGCAGCCTTATTTATAATAGCCAGAATCTGGAAACAATCCAGATGTCCCTCAACAGAGGAATGGATAAGAAAATGTGGTACATTTACTCAATGGAGTACTGCTCAGCTAGTAATAACAATGACTTCATGAAATTCTTAGGCAAGTGGTTGATATTTAAAAATATCATCGTGAGTGAGGTAAACCAGTCACAAAACACACACACACACACACACACACACACACACACACACAGAGAGAGAGAGAGAGAGAGAGAGAGAGAGAGAGAGAGAGAGACGGTATGTTCTCACTGATTAGTGGATATTTGCCAGATATTATGTCTTGTTTATGCTAATCTCAACTCCTCAGACACAGAGGAAACAGACCAGCTTTCTATGCTTAGAGCCTCGTGGATTGGAAAATAAGAGTAGGAACCTATGTCCTGTGTTTTCATGGGCTAACAAACAAGCAACAGATGATTCCTTTCAGATTTGGTTTCTTTGTCCTTTTTATTCACAGCACTCACGGTAGGCAGCAAACGAAATGAGTGATGATAGCTGAGATTTGTTCGTGTAAGTAATAACTGCCAAACCCCTAAAGCATTCTTTCTGATGTAATCATGTTATGTCTTAGGGGAAAAAAATCAAAATTTGTAAATTTAAAGCATTGGTGAGGGAAAATAAATCATGTGTAACCCTTATTTGTCATGAATCAATAGCATGGTCAGTAATGTCAGAATGAGTTTCTTCCTCTCCATTTCTTTGCTAATAACTACCTTCCTCTCTTTCTTTGTCTCTCTGTCTCTCTCTGTGTGTCTCTCTGTGTCACTCTGTCTCTCTGTCTCTCTCTGTCTCTCTGTCTCTCTTCTCTCTCTCAGTGAGGCCCCACCCTTGTTTTGGAGTGATTTTTCACTATCCCAGTGCTTCTTTGCTTCTGTTTGAACTTATTTTGTTACACTGTGTGTGTGTGTGTGTGTGTGTGTGTGTGTGTGTGTGTGTGTGTGTGTCTATGTGCTCTGTGTGTATGTGTGTGTGTGTGTCCATGTGTATCCATGAAGGTCCCTATGTCTATGTGGCAGCAAAGATGTGGAGATCAAAAGACAACTTGAAAAGTTGAGTCTTTCCTTCCACAAAGTGGATCCTGAGGACAGAACTCAGCTTTCAGACTTAGAAGCAAGCACTGAGCCATTTCATAAAACCATCCTTGTCTAATGTCTCTTGTTCAAGTTTATGTTTTAAGAAAACAACATCTCAGTAACTAATCAGAATCCATCATTTTTGGAACAAGAATTTCTCACACCTACATTTTCGTTTATCACCGTTAATATTGTTAAAATAATATTGATCATGTACCAAATATTTACATAAAGACTGATCAAAGCAAATTCTGTAAATAACAAGCCTTCATCATGGGTGATACAGTAATTGAGAACAAATGTAATTTAGTGGCAACATTCTCATGATAAGCATGTATATATTGATATAATATACACCAATTCCTTTAATGACTTCTATGAGAAATTATTGTGAAAGCTACTAATATCCATGCTCTAAATTTGTCATCTCAAATGACAAATTCAAAGGAAAATATGTAAGAAACTTACAAAACAAAGATTTTGCAATATGTAGCACAATTCTGTTTTCAAAACCAGCATGCATACCCCATGCCACTGTGTATGGTTCTAGAAGCCTTTGCTGATGGATCTACACAGAAGGAGACTGCCAATACCTTTTTTCCATTCTTTTTTCTCTTGAGACATTAGAGTCTTTTAGTAGAAGGTTCTCTACCCAAATAGCATGCATACCATAGGATTCCTGGTGATCTAATGGAGTTTTGGTGCCATTTTAAAATTTTTAAATTACTTAAGGGATAGAAGATAACATAATAGTATACAAACCTCATCAAGAGGGTGAAAGTAATGTGGGGACTTATAATGTATTTAGTAAATTGAACCTAGTGAAAGATTATAAAGTAATTGGGCAGCTCCAAAACATATTCTGAAATATTAGACGATAGGTGAGTAGAAGCAATTTTCCACAGGGTATGGGAAGGAGGAAGGGCGGGAGGGAGGGAGGGAGGGAGGGAGGGAGGGAGAGGGAGGGAGGGAGGAAGGGAAGGAAAAAGCAGGGTTGCTAGAGAGCTCAGGAGCCTGATACAGAACTTTCTTACAAGTCTTCGAATGATAAACTTAAGGCCCAAAGCAAACTGCAGATAAATGTTAATGCTGTAATGAGACAGAGGAAAGAGACAGACGGGGGGGGGGGGGGAGAGTGAGAGAGTGAGAGAGAGAGAGAGAGAGAGAGAGAGAGAGAGAGAGAGAGAGAAAGAGAGAAGAGAAGAGAAGAGAAGAGAAGAGAAGAGAAGAGAAGAGAAGAGAAGAGAAGAGAAGAGAAGAGAAGAGAAGAGAAGAGAAGAGAAGAGAAGAGAAGAAAAAAGAAACCCTGTTGAAAGATTCAGGGACCATGGGACCTTTTAAGATACTTCAGTAAGTGTCTACAAAGACAGAACTGCATGCCTGGGCAATTTGAGGACCTCAGTAGGTCTTGCTCCCCATCCTCCAAGCATTCATTCTCCCACCTGCTAACTCCCTGGCACCAGGTTGGAGCACTCCTCCTTGGTTTATCATGTTCTCTATCTTATTTGAATATCCACATTTATAGTCAATCAGGGTCCAGCTGAAATTAACTGGCAAGGGTTGGCACCCTACAAATTTGTATGTCAGGAAGCAGGCTGCATAAAGACTCAGTGTGTGTGTGTGGTGTTTGTAGGAGTTGGGTGGGATATAGAGCTCTGGCTGGCACTGCTTTATGTTGAGCCTATAAGCTTTCAGGAGGCTCAAGCTTCTCCTAGTTGTAGCGCTCTTGGATAGCTTCCCATCTTATACCACAATTTGGTTTAAATTGTTTCATCATGTTTAAGGATAATACAAAAAGGACAACAATCTACCTCCCATTTGTACACTTTGCTGTCTGCTCATTCTGTTCTTACAGGATGATATGACAAGCACACGCCTGGTCCCCACTCAATGTGTTTAAGAAACGTTAGTAACAAAAATCAAATGATGATTGTATTCTTGTAATTAACTCAAGAGCAAAATAATAATTAGGCAAAAAATGTTGTTTTAAAAGCACAATTCTGCTGATGAGTTGTTGAGGCCAGCCTGCAGCTCTCATGACCGGGTTCGAGCCTGGAAGGCATCTTGGAACTGGAAGAGAAGAGGGAATCTAGGCGGGTAGAGAAATAATGGAACCAAGACAAGTCTGCTCAAGGTTCAAATTTTTAATGGTGGACAAGCTTTATAAAGGAGAGGGGAGGCCCATTCCTGCCAAGCTGGAGATGACCACATGTAGGATCAGATGTAGTCTCCAGAACAGCTAGGCCAACTCCCAGCAGGTAGCAGCAGCGCCAGTAGCAGAACAATAGAGTGATCCAGGGAGGCAGGCTCACCCTAAGTAATCTCCTTAGTGGCAAGCAAAGTCAAGGTCTGGCTCAGCCTGCTTCAGGCTTGTGGGAGGCTACAATGAGTGTTTTGTAATATTACATTATAGTTGTGATATTAGCATGTACGTTTTCATAATGTTTTTGTTACTTGTGTTTTTCATGCACAATTCATTTTATAAAATAAAATGTAATGAATGAAAATATATAAAAGGCTGTTACCAAATCAATTAATAAAATAAGCATACAGACTTTCATATTTAAAAATCCACAATAGTATTTTGCAAGGTGGAATTTACTAAATTTATAAAATGTAGTTTTTACATTTTGAAATCAATTAAGGTATTTTACCATATTAGCATCAGCAAAATGGTAATAACATTCTATTCAATTTAAAAGTTAAAATAATTCAATGCTACTTAGTATTAGAAGAAGATTGTCTTCATTCAGTAGAGAATACAAACCCAGACAAAGCACCAAAGGGATGTACATTGTTGGCCACCTTAGTATTCACTATAGGGAACATCCTGCCAGTGGTTTCCAGAAAATATTTACCAGCAAGATGGAGCCAGGTGTTTGACATCATCACAGACTGCATGAGACCTTTATTAAATGAAGGAGCTTAGCATGAGAGGGGACCTATGAGGTTACTTAATGAATAATAAAAGTTACTGCTGCCAAGTCAGTGGAATTAATTCAATCCCCAGGACCCACCAGATGCACTCCTGAAAGTTGTCCTCTGGTCATTATACTTGTGCCATGATATACAGCACAACCACTCACCCACATACAGCTGCACAAACACTGGAACATGCAAAGTAAATATATCTCATTTGAAAACTTTATAAAAATAATTTTTTTCCTATTATAGAGTAGTCAGGGATCTTGCTGTTAATAGCTCAACAACAATTTCCGAGAAAACTATGGAAATATCTTGAAAATCATATGAGTAATATAATAGGAGTCTTAACAATGGTCACTAAAAAATAAATAAATAATATAAATAGTTGCAATTTTATAACTAAATCAGTGAGAAATTATAGGTATAATATGTTTTATCTACAGAAATATCTAGGACTTTGAAAAATTAGAATATAAAAATGGAACAGAGAAAAAGGAACAAGAATTAAAATTTGGATTACTGTTACTGATTTTTGTAAAATTTTATACTTCTAAATTATCAGCTTATTTAGATTAATGACAAAAGCAATACAAATTATAAAGCAGTATATATATATATATATATATATATATATACATATATATACATACATACACATATACATATATATATACATATATAACCAGAATTATTTACAAAATATTATATAAGTATAAATATAAATGAGCATGTAAGGCACAGAAATAGGTGAAAGTGTTTTAAAAGTACAATTAAATTAGACAACTTAAATTATATGATATGAAGATATATTAGTGCAATTTCAATAATGAAATATACTATATTTTTACTTTGCCTTAACTTCTAGTGCCATATGTTGTAGCCCAATGAAAAAAATTAAAACTCTAAAATGAAAGGACATTATTTTTAAGGTGCCTAAAATTTCTCTATCCAAAAAGAATTAAAAATTACAAGTTTGGGCTGGGCAGTGGTGGCACGTGCCTTTAATCCCAGCATTTGTAGAGGCAGTTGGCCTTCTGAGTTCAAGGCCAGCTTGGTCTACAAAGTGAGTTCCAAGACAGCTAGCACTATACAGAGAAACTCTGTCTTGAAAAACCAAAACCAAAACCAAAACCAAAACCAAAACCAAAACCAAAACCAAAACCAACAAGCAAACAAACAAAAAAATTACAAGTTTGAATTCATAGTGATTAAAGAAAATTAACTTATACATTTTTTAATGTGGATCAATTGTCTTTGATAAACAACTTTACTTTCTATATTTTAATATAAAATGTGGTTTTAAAAATAATTTTAATTAAACATTTGTATGTTCATTTATACAGTTTTACCAATGAATTTGTAAACACTATTTCAACTTTGCATTAATTTTGTAGGGAAACGAAAGTGAAAAACACAAACCAAGTAAACAAAAACACAACCAACAGTTATAATTCTTACTGAACAACAAAAAGAAAACTTGTTCTTTTGTGGTTCCATCGACAAACCAAGTCTCAAAAACAAAACACAAGCAAGCAAAACAAAAACAAAAACAAACAAAACAAAAACAAAAGACCCTTATAGTTTGGAGGATCTAGGAGGAATTGTGGGACAGGATCAAAATTGTATGAAAAACCGATAAAAATCTAGGGCAATTGAAACTCCCAGGAGTCTTTGAGGGTGACATCTAGGAAGGGAGGATATGGAGTCTGAACAAGCCATCTCCTGTAACTAGGCAAGACTTCCAATGGAGAGATTGGGACATCAATCCAACCACAAAACTTTTGACCTAGATTTGTCTTGCCTACAAGATGTGCAGGGAAAGAGATAGAGCAGAATTTGAAGGCATGGTCAACCAATGTCCAATCATCTTGAGATTCATACCATGGGAGGGAGACCCCACCCCTTTACTGTTAATGATATTCTCCTATACTTGCAGACAAAAGCCTAACATAACTGTCGTCAGAAAGGTTAAAGTCCCACAGCCAAACATTTTGCAGAGCTTGGGGAATCATGTAGAAGATAAGGAAGAAAGATTGTAGGAGACAGATGGGTCAAGGATACCACAAAAATACCCCTACAGAATCAACTAACTTAAGGCTCATAGTTACTCACATGAACCAACAACTAGGGTTGGCACGGGACTGACATAGGCCCTTTGCACATATGTAACAGTGGTCTCTGACTCAGCTGCCTGCCTTTGGGACTCTTTCTTATCCCTATTGGAATGCCTCTTCTAGCCTCAATAGGAAAAGATGCATTTAGTCTTACTGCAACTTGATGTGCCAAGACTGATTGATGTCCATTTCTGAAGATAAGGGGAGGAGTAATGGACAGGGGAGAGGAGCAGGAGGGGAAGGCCCATGAGGAAAAGAGGAAGTAGAAACTGGACAGGATATAAAGTCATTTAATTTATTAATTAAATTATTATAGTAAAAATATATGATGCATCTATACATCTTTTGTGATGTATTTTTTCTTTCTTGGTACCACATAGGTCTTATTCTACCTACACACCAGATTAAAGTAAACAGCTCATTTTGCTCTGAATACATTTAATGAATTCAAGAGTTAACCCTTTCACAAAGCAAAATGAATCGACAGGCCTTCTCAACCTCCTATTTAGAATATGATCTGTCACCCTAATGTTGAACATTTTCACCCACACACCCATCCTTCCATCCATCTACTATAATATGACATGTGTACCACCCAAGCCTGTATCCATTAATGAATCACATGGGCCAGTCTGCTAGGAAACAGAGTTCTGGTTCTTCCTGACCTCATGGCTAAAAATACACACCCATTTTTCATTCCCCTTTCTCAACACCAAATTTACATTAGAAAAAAGCAACTACTATGAATCAGAACTATAACTCTACCTGGTTATATACCATAGAGTGATTGCCTATTCTTGGGAAATAAATTCACTTCCCAGCATCGAGAATCCAGAAAACATTGAACAATAGAGCTATGGAGAAGAGCACTGTAGTAAACGCAAAGAGAGAAGGGAGAGTGGTTCTGAGTAGAGAGATTAGCATCCACTGGAAAATGCTCAAGAGCACAATTGTATATGAGGTTATTTGTTTTATTCTTTTTTTGACTATCCTCCATCTACATCTAAATAAATATTTTAAATTTGTAAAAGGATCCATATGAAGTAAATAATACCATCATTGTTATATACAGAATCCTAGAGAAACAAATAATTTTCAGGAAAAAGGACGAATTGGAAGGCTACTTCAGGTTTAGAGACATTATTATTCCCTTAATACAGGAATTATAGTCTTAGTCTTATATACTAAGTCTATAGTATTAGTCTTATATTTTTAATTTTAAAATATAAGTAAAATTGGTCACGATTTAACCATTAAATCAGAAATATTAACCCCATACTTTACATACATTAGGAATAAACAGAAAAGAAAGGATAATGAGTATACGGAAAGAATCTTAGTCTATTGCTGCCCAGCATCCTTGTGAAGTTAATCATTCAATGAAAGGTCATTTGCTAACAAAGCACCAGGAACCACACAGCTATTGGTTCCTTGTTGGCTACAACATTTGGGAGAATATAGATAATTACAATTCATCACAGTAGGAAATTTTTTTCAATGTATGTTCTGGAAAGTTCCATAATAAAATACAATTTTACCTTTGTACTAGAGGGTGAAAAGACAGGTCATGGCAGGGGAGGACTTAGAAGGACTTAGAGAAGAGGGAATTGATGATCAAACTTCCTCATATTGGTTACTAGTAATGTTGACTTGAACCAGATCTCCTCATGAAATAGAACAAAACTTCCAGAAAGTTCTTAAGATACTTTTAGGTTCATTGAAATTGGACTTGGTCAAGATGGAGCACCATACCCAGATCTTGATGTGGGTTTTGGGCATCAATCACATGTACTGTGTTTGCATAGCAAGTAAAGCCAACTTTACTAATTCAACTCTCTCCTTAGCCCCTTACTGAACTTAACACTTCGTTAGTGTGTTTCTTCATTTTCCAATTGGCTGAAATGCAAGACAGCTTCCTCTACATGAGAAGTCTATACCAACTCCCAGCAGATCTTAACCAAAGCAAAGAAAATCCTTAGAAATTAATTTAGAACCAAAACTGACATTAAGAATTAATTTGCTGGACAGATAATTTGACCACAAAATTGTAATATATGGAACTTGGCTTCGGGTTCAATTTCTAGCTTAATATTTTGTCAGAACCTGCCAACACTGGAAATGCCTTCCCTCTCTTGGCTGGCTGTAATTCATTTTGTTTAATTAGGACGAGATGATAATTCTATATACTTGGGATCAGATGACAATATTAAGTAACCAAGAGGTAGATTATGGTTAAATATTGTCTCTAGCAAATTTTCCCAATCAACTGTAACGTGTCATTAGAGGTATTTTTTCTGTTTGTCTGATAGAGAATTTCCAAATGTTTGCCATATGGCAGCAAATTAACACTGGATAAGATGCATCACTGGAAAGACTATGCAAATAGGAAGAATGCTACAGTTTTCTCATTTTGCAAAAGTATAAAAACAAAACATTTGAAGAATCATTTCCCTCAATGGAAATGTCTTCCAAATAATGCCAAAACATTATAGCCAGAATATTATCGTGGACATAAGACTGAAGATAGTTCCATCACCACAGAATACCACAGAGTTCTCCACAGTGAAACTCTTTTCTCATATCCTCCACTTACTCGGCTCTAACTTCTTTGACATAGTCTCCAATCTCTAGAATGTCAACACTTCAAGAATATTATCTAATATGCAAATGGGCATATGTCTCAATTGCTAGAGTGCTAGTATAAGAAGTATCAACCTCTAGGCCTGATTCCCAGAATAATAAATAGCAGAAAGGATAGCACTATCCTTTTTTCCAGGATTTAACGAGTAGAGGCAGAAGGAACTAAATTTAAGGTTACCTTTGACTATCAAGTAAGTTTGAGACCAGCCTGAGTTACATGATTCACTGTCCGAAAACATTTTTTAAAAAATGGCAATGAGACCTTTTTGCAACCAGCATAATGCACTAGAAGTTCACTCAAAATGTTTACATCATTAAACTCTATTTGCTGGGTTTTGTTAAGAACTGTTCAGTTTCTCTGATGTGAAATATTCATTAGTAGTCTTTCTTTTTTACTATATTTGTCAGCTTTGCTATCTGAATAGCTGAGAAGTGTTGACTTCATAAATGAATTGGAACACAGTTCATGATTTTTCGGCTTTTTGTAATAACCTTTTGTAAAACTGGTGTTTTTCCTTAAAACTGTGGCAAAATATCCAAGGAGATTGTTTTTCAAGTTGCAAATTTACTTTACAAAACAGTTTGAGCTGAATTTATATTTTGGAAATAGTATACTACGGAGACATGTTATCACGGGTTACTTGTCATGTTGCTGTGCATGTTCAGTCTATGGGTATACAGATCCTTGCACTGACCTTGTTGCTTGCTGCCAAACTGGTAGGTTGAAGTACTCATAACCCTTCTGTTTCTCCTTACTTCATGCTTGGGCTACAGTCTCTCATCACCACGCCCAGCCTTTTGCACAGATCCTAGAGAGCTATACTTAGCTTTTCATACCTGTCCAGAAAATACTTGACCTAGTAAGCCATCCTTTCTTGTCCCCTCTTCTATATTTGGGGTATAATTGTCTGAAATATTTCCTCTAAGTACACCTGGAGCCACATGAAGATGTGTTGCAAACATTCTTCAACCATCAAACATGATGTTAAGACTCTCAAGATAAAAAGGATACCCTATTGCAGTGACCCCAATTTTTTTGATGAATATTTCCCTTCTTACCCACTTCGTGTCCTAAATCTCTTTGTTTCATAATTTATTTCCAGTTTATAAATTTTCTTTCTGCTCAGTATTCTCGCATATCTACTTGGAACAAAATTAACTTGCCAAGGATTAGATTTTCCTTTCATTGTTCCATTGTGGTTAATCTTGATTACTGAAACTATCTAAGAGCATATAATCTGTGGATGCTTTTCAAGAGTTAGTTAATTAAGGTAGCAATACACAACCTTTGTGGGCAATTCCATTTCAGAAGCTGGGATTTTAGACTGAACAGAAAAAGAAGGTGAGGTATGTAAGAAGAGTGAGATGTGCTGCCTTATACTCTGCTGCCAAACTGTACCAATGCTGAAAGACTGTACCTTCAAGCTGTAATACAAAATAAAGTTGTTCTTCCTAAAGTGACTTCCCCTCACACACATGTTTTCTTACAAGCAAAGTAACTGGTACCTGACAGCAGGTTTTTCCTAACAGATTAATCCATAACAATAAGTGTCTTTATCTGAAGAAGAATAGATTAGCAGTTCTTTAAACATCACTGCCTCCTTCTTCCTGGCATCAGCAGTTTTCAATGAGATGTTAACTACCATATTTATTGTTTTCTTCTGTAAGCAAACTGTTGTTTTTGTATGACTACTTTTTAGAGTTTTCCTTTGTATTTCATTTTCAGATATTTGATTTTGTTTGTTTCAGCATGGATTGATTTGGTCTTATTTTGTTTGGATTTTTCTCAGCTTTCTGAAGCTATATTTTTGTTCATATTCAAAACTGAGAAACTCTCAGCCATTTATTTTCTCTTTCTATCTCTGTTCATATTGTTTTCCTCTTTCAAATGTTCATAGTATAAATGTCAATCCTCTGTTGTAATTTATCAGTACCTTTATCTGTGCCTCCTACCCAACCCACATGCCTTGCACACTGACTCATTCATAATGTATCATTGTAGATTTACCAACTCTTTGTTCTAGCTCCTGAGTCATTCATTGTGAGCATCTACTAACCCTCCTCACTGATCATTTTATTCTTTTTGCTCCTATCCTTTTCCCTATTTATTCCTTCATTTACATTTTCTACTTCTTTGCTCAGGCTTAATCCTATTTGAATTTCTTTCAAGCATACATTGATACATTTTTATTATTGCTCTCTTAAAATTCATGTTAAATATTATAAAATTCCTCCTTTTTTGGTTTAACAATTACTAACGGTTTACCTCATTCAGTTTAAAATTTTTATATTCCTGATATAGCGTTTATTTATATTATTCTGTCAAAAGCTGAATCTTATTTAAAATTTTTCTAGTTGGATTTCCATAATCAAGCACAGGAAAAGAAGTATGGAACCATTATTTTGAGGTAGAAGCTCTTCCACATGGGTAAACATGGGTGGAAAGAGAATTTGATAAAGAAATAATGTTATTATCACAAGTGTTTCCAAATTACAATATCATTTAATAAAATTATATATTGATGGAATACATGGACAAGAGAGTAGGACTCAAATCTTTAGTTGTCGTCTGCCCACTATAGTGTTATAGTTGTTATATAATCTATTATAAGACACATGCTATGATAAATAATGTCATTTACATTATATCTTATAAATTCAACATATTGAAGCCCCAAGTAGTCAGTATTTCTTGTATTAAAAAGCTGACATAGTTAAGTTCTATCTGATTTTAACATGACTAGTTTCTATCCAGGCAGAGCATAGGTAACTTCTTTCAAAGTTCAGTTTAATTTTCAATAAACACATATTTTTAAATATTTTAACTGTCAGCATTCCTCTACATTCTGCCCAACAGCTACCTAGGAACAGTTGCCAGCCATATATGAGCCTGGCTCACTATAAAAAGGACTGTTCAGCCTCTCTCTCTCTCTCTCTCTCTCTCTCTCTCTCTCTCTCTCTCTGTCTGTTTTCTCTATCTCTCTCTCTTTTCCTGGGTGTCCCCTTCCAGATTCTTCCCTTCTTTCTTTCTTCCTCTCTCCACTTGTCCTTCTTTGTCCCCCTTCCTTCTCTGACCCTACCCCCTTACTCCAGGTCCCAAATAAACCTTCTTTTATATTATGCCTGTCACATGGCTTAACTGTTCATGGGGATATCTTGGCAGGGCCCACCCACCAAGGCAACCCCTCATGTGGCCCTTTTATAAAACACAACATTAATTCTTTCTTGTCTCATATTAAAGTCAAGTTGGTATCATGTAATTTGAACCAGTTCATTCTTATAGTTATTTTTCTTAGTATTTTTTCATTGAATTAGTGTTGATAAATTACCTGTAACATTTTCCCTGTAACATATTTCCTGTCTAGCCCTTTCTCATCATAGGGCCTGTGCACAGTGTTCTGACTCATCCCTCCCAGGGCTTGTTAGCCTATTCCTGTGATATCACTCACAACATGGTTATATAAAGCTGTGCTACTCTGAACATGTTCCTAAGCCCCAAGATAGCTTTGCCCTGGAAGTTAGATTTCCTCCCTTCAAATTGAGTTGACTGAAACTTACTTACAAATCACTAAGGATATGAATTAGAATCAGGTTCTCTCATCACACAGATATTACCTCCCTACTACCTGAAATGTTAATGATCTGCTATAAAATAGTCACTTATTAATTGCTATAAACAGTGATGGTTTCCAATAATGATTCATTAATTAACTTATACTTCAAATGAGTGCATCCCACACTTAGACAAAAGCTCATCATCACCCAGTCCTGCAAAACTCGGACTTAGGAAGGTGTGAATATGTGACTTAAGTCCTTCCAGTTGAAGTCATTGTCAGAAACTTTTCAGTTTTGCTGAGCGTAAGACACTTCCCATAGGTGAGGATGGTGCCATAAGCTAAAGTTAGAGCTTCTCGTGCCTCATTCATGATCATGTGTTGAAAAGTGATCAGTTCCCTGAGTCTGTGTGGGATAATGAAGGGAGGAGGGGTATGACATAAAGAAAAAGAGCAAGATAGCTGCCTCCTGCGGTTCACATCTTTGCATCTTGGTATCTATGCCCAACACAGGCTCCTCAGAAATAGCAGGCACAAACTTGAATACCATCACCATGGTGCACCTCCCTCATCTGACACACAAGCTAGCTTTCCACATATGTACTTTTCTACTTATCATTGTATCTATTTTATTTGTAAATATATCATAGTCATCTTATATGCATTACTAAGGTTGTAAACATTATAACCTAAACACATTCTATGAGTCAAAGTCACCAACATGGTATGACATTCTGTTTATGAATTGAAAACAGTTGGCATGTTTGTGGAATTGTTATACGAGAAGCCTGTTGTTATTTTCTTGGTTGTTGGTTCCCTGTAGCATTACAGTGATGTAAATTAATATGATTTTATTTCTCTAAAGGGTATCATGTATGCTATTCATTCATTCTGAACCAGAAAAAGTCAGAGAGAAAGGAGTATAATTTGTCACTGTTACTTCCTAGAATTTGCTTAGCATCTTAAATTCTTACATTAGCTTTTGCTCTTCAGTTCCATTTATAGTATTTCAAAACTGCTGAGAAATTATCTCCTCAAAGAAAATAAGTTCATATTCTTAATAGCTATGCTCAGATAAGGATACTAATCTGTGCCTTACAGAATTATTCTAAAGATAAAATGAGCTGTCTTGCCTTTCCAATTACCCTGGCAATTTCTTGAGAATAAAACCCCCATTTTCTGCTTCCTTTCCCTTTACACTGTGCCAGCAAACATTTCTGGGGGGAAAAACTTGCAGTATTGTTGACAGCCAATAAAAATGAATGTAGGTGTCTTCTATTTCTGAGCAGTTAATTTTTAGTTTTTTGAGTGGAGAAAATAAGGAAGATGCCATAGTGATGATGGTAAGAGACTGCTGCACTGCTACATGGCAGGGTATTAGAACCTAAACCATGAAACCTTGTCACATAGGAAAAAATAATTGAAGGACTCAGAGTTCAAATAGTGTGGATGGATAAGCCCTTCTGCTGTTTTAGAAAGAAAATTACTCTGTGGGAAGAGAGACAAAGCAGGAAAAATTCACTGGCTATACAGGGAACAAGGAGAAGTAGAGATGTGATGTTGGCTACACACAAGACATTTGACCAAGTGTAGGAAGTAGAGCTCATTGAAAAATGTCATCAATTTCAGATTTTAGTCACTGAGAGTACAAGGCAACTCTGCTACATACTTGAGTATCAGAAAGTTGGGAAGTGCATAAAGAACAATGGGAATATGTCAAAAGACAAACAAACAAACAAACAAACAAACAAAAAGTCCAGCAAAGTGTAGTCAGTATAACTACCTAAATCAAGTGAAGGCCATCACCAAGGAAATGGGGGTAAGCAATGAACTGGAACACACTAGACAAGAAATGAAATGAGAAAATGCACCAAGAGAATGGGTTAATAAAAATGTGTGAACACGTTGAGAGTCTCAAGAGGAAGATATGTTTCTATACTATCAGAGAAATTCTCTAATGCTTATTAATTTTGAAAGTCAGAAACATCTACATTGTACATATACTTGTATCTTTTAAAGTATTAACTACCACATTGGTGACTTACCTCAGATGGAATGAATACACACATCAATTCATATTCTTGTACATAAAAACTTTATGTAAATTTATGATCGATATAAAACAAAGATAAATAATACTATGTACTAACATTGATGAGCATTGAGACAATCCATCATAAAATTAAAATATTTACACATACACCACATAAAGACTACCATTTGAATATTATTAATTGTCTATGCCTGTGTATCTGAATTATCAACATTCTTTCATGTAGACACAGGAAAGTTACATATTAATGTAAAGCAAATTAATTGCTAAAAATGAATGCATAGGTAAGATACTTTGGGGGAGCACTTTTTTATATTGCTTATTAAGATGTGTAAGCTGTTTTGATTCCTTGTTGTTTTTCTTTTTTTTTTTTTTTTCTTTTTTTCTTTGAACTTGGAGGAAAGCACAGAGCTAGGTCAGTTCATTTCACAAGTGCTTGGAATTCAGCTTCCATGCTAATTCCCCAAAGTCCGAATGCGCATGAACAGAGTCCTTGAATGATATGTCTTTGCTTGACCTGTTTAAATCTTCCTACAAACTCTCTTGTATTTAACTCTGTTTAAAAAAGGAAAGGGGCTCAGTCAGAGTTCAAGAGGACTTGCTGCTCTATCCTGAGGACCAGAGTTCAGATCCTGCAGTGAATGCTGAGGCTCACAATTATTAATAATCTCAACACTTCTAGACTCCTGGTGCACCCCCACATATACATGAACACACACTTACAAATACACATACATGTGAATAGTAAACTAAATAAAAGGAAAAGCACAGGAGCTAATGGTCATAGAAATAATGATTGGCAGCCTACTGGTCACAGAAACAATATTCAGTAGAAGTGAATGAGCAGTGCGAAGGAACATCAGCATTCCCAAACAAGTGTGAGAGCAAATGCAGATAGGATATTGTCTATGTTCATTCAGTAACTTAGAAAAAGAAGCACCACCAACCAGCAAACTCACTGTGAAGCCTGTGTATTGCACACAGTGGTCTTTTTCTACTCAGCCTTTTTCCATGAAACTACCTTTCCCACAGAGGTGATAACATGGACTCTTCATACAGTAAGACTCACCATAGCTAGAGTTTATGGAGCAGAACATTACCAAAAGAGACTGTCTCCCAAGCGCTCAGCTTGCTTAATTAAATTCTCTGCTAAGAATGTGAAATTAGAGCAAGTGGAATGTTGGCATCTTAAGTGTGAAGCTGGGCAGAGAATTGTGGAGAACTCTCCCAAAGAAAAAAGAGAAAGGAGATGAAATTCCAGGCATAAAGAAACTCAATACAAAGTCCCCACATTCACCACAGGCATTTCCTGTCACAAAGTACCTCCTGTTCCTGGCTTTTGTGACATGTGTTTGTACCTTTTCAGAGCAATAGGTTTGTGTGTGTGTGTGTGTGTGTGTGTGTTAGATATTTTAAGCGAATTGTGTTTATTATAATCAAACAATTGTTTATGAAAAAGTGATTAAAGTTCACAGTCAACATCCACCAAATTCGAGGATGATCATAAATATAGAAGTGGCATTTAAAACTATAGGTTATTTTAAAACATTTATAGATGAGAGGGTACATAAGACTTGGCCCTGTGGACTTGGCTGTTTTGGTACCTCTCTTTGATGCATCAATGTTTAATGAATAGGAATGAGCTTTAAAGAAGTAGAAAAAAACATGAGAACGTGTTCACTCAGTATCTGGTAGGGGTGAGTATTTGAAAGGCCAAAGGAGCCACCACCTCTGTTGAATGCCAGTGGCAGTTCTCCTAAATGAAGACAAAACTGATAATTAGATTTAACTATCTGAAAGTCATTTGGCATGTAGAATTGAAGTCATCTCAGTAAATCTCTCTCCTACCAAATATCATTTCTACTTAATGAAAATGGTCCTATATTACAAAGTGATTGCACAAATTCTTATTAATAAATTCATGTCTTCATCTGTCATGTCAACTGATTTTTTTAGGTTAGGAAAAATGATGTGATTAAATTAGTTTCAAACTAGTAATTATATTTTTTTTCTTCACCTTCATCTTTAAGTTTGAGCCAGGCTTGCCTTAATTCTACAACCTTCCATTTTACATTTCCTCCATCTTTTAAGTGACCTCTATATCAATAGATGTCCTTTGATGGGTATCCTTATACCCTATTCACAGTGAATTTCCTTCCAAAGGCATTTGTATTTTGAAAGAGGAGCACTGATTACAAGTTTTATTACATACTATTTCCTGGGAATGCTGAGTTTTTATTCATTTCTCTGATTCTGTGACTCTTTCTTTGCTTTTGGGTAACCTGTATTTGAGGTGTGTAAAAACTTGAGTCACAAAATGTTAGTGTACTAATATTATACTATACCATTTACAGTAAATTGTGGAATAATTCTGTGGAAAGACATAAAACAAGTCCTACGTCAAGCTAGTTGCCACAGTAAAGAAAATCCCGACTTGAAACACATTACCAGACTCTGCAAATGATGATGATGATGATGCCAATGATGCCAATGACGAGGATTTTGAGATAGAATCTCATGGGATATATTAATATGCAATTTATAATAGACATTAAATTTATAATCCTTCTGTTGCTGCTTCCAATGTGATAGTATTACAGTTGTGTACAACCATGCTTAGTTTATGAGATGTTGGGAGTTGAATCCGGGAGTCTATTGGATCCAATCTCACTGGGAGCATAGTAACTAATTTGTAACATTTTTTGACAGATCATTGGAACATTATTGCCAAAGACTATCTTTTATGAAATTTGGTAGTGAAAAATGCAGGTTAGAACAGCTTAGTTCAATGTATTTTTCTTTCTTTGGCAAAATTTTCCTTTTTAGGCATTGCCAAATGTGTGCCAATGAAGCAGCTCATTTTCATACAAAAAGTACAAATCAACCAAACTGGCATATAAAGTTTAATCAAACAAGAAGTTTTGGTTATGTGGTAGAAAGTACTGATCACAAATATTTAATGATCAAATTGACATGCTTACAATACTAGTAATCCCATTGGCTTCAGGAATATGTTATGTTTAAGCATGTTCTACAAAGCAATGTGGGTGAATGTACCTGTGTGCGTGTTTGTGTGTATCTATATGTGTGTGTGTTTGCATTTCTGTTTATTCTTCTGTAACTCTGACTCAGATTTGAGAGACAGGTTAATTGTAGGATCCAGTTAGAAGTCTAAAATTTCTCCACATTTTCAGAAGACCCATTATATAAGTTACTCATTACTTAGGATGCTAGTATAAATGTTTATTTCAGAAATTACAAAAATCCATTTCAGAAAAAGCATTTCAGATTTCAATGAGATCAGAAAGAGAAAAACATTCAAGGATCTTTATTTATACACTTTCTGTTTTGTACTCACTGAAGTTTATTTTCATTAACTGTAAAAGTCACACAATAAAGAAATCTGCTTTTTTTTTTTTACTTTAGAGGTTATAATATAATTACATCATTTTTCCCTTCCCTCTCCCACCTTCAAATGCTCCCATATACCCCCTTGCTCTTTTTCAAATTCACATTTCATTAGTTGTTGCTACATACATATATGCAGGAACACTTATATTCCAAAATACAACTTGCTCAGTCTGTATGTTACTTGTAAATATGTTCTCAGGGATGGCAAATTGTTATTGAAAAACCAGCACCTGTGCTCTTCCTTGGGGGAAGACAATTTCTTCTAGGATTTTCAGCACTCCTTAGTTTGTAGTTCTTTGACTAGGGTTGAAGCCCATGAGTTTTCCACCACTTATATTAGCATGTCTGTTGTTTTCCTTGTGAAGCTTGTGTTTAGGCGGTCATGCATGTGGGGTACTATGGGTATGGCTTCTGACATTACTAGAAGACACATTTTCACAGCAATCTCCAAGATCTATGGCTCTTACAATCTTTCCTTCTCCTCTTCAGCTACGCTTCCTGAGCTTACGTTCAACAGTATTTTGAAAATGTTCCCATGAGACTAGGTTCTATCGCTCTGCATTTCAGTGATTGCTTTTTTTATGTAGTGATCTCCATCTGTTTCAAAGAGATTTTTACTTGATGAAAGGTGGGAACTAAATTCATCTGTGAATAAAAGGACCAACGCTTAGATTAGTTATGGATGTTGCTATAGTGGAGTGTCAGTTAGTTGTAGGTTAGCCTCTAAAATCCACGACTTTCTAGCACTGGGTAGTTGACTAGGTTCCCAGTTCCAGGCATTGCTTCTCTCTTGTGGAATGGGTCTTATGTCCAATTAGATAGCTGTTCTTTATTGCTATATTTTATTTAAAAAATAGCATAATGTGGGTGGGAGGGAGCAGGTTAGTGGCCAGGCCAAGGTGTTCCCCTGAGGAATCACCATCATGTGAAAGATCTAGTATCTAAGGAAAATTATTGAGGGAAAGGAATCCGACCTGGAGAAGTAGGTAGAGGCAGAGAAAGTGGATCAGAGAAAGACAGAAAGAGATGGACAGAGGCTTGCTGGGGACACAAAGGGAAGGGGGGGGGGGCACAGGATGAAGCAGAGAGTATTTTTGACAATCCTTCTTATATGGCAAGTTGGCTAGCACCTATCAGGCAGCTATGTAAGCTGTTGCTAGGTAACTGTTAGGCAGAGCCTAGAAGAATTGCTAACAGTTACCATTAGAGTATGCATGCCACTTATGTATCCTTAGGTTTATTATGTCCTGCAGGTCATTGTGGTTCATAAGCATCTTAGCTGGATAGGACTATTGGCTCCTTCCTTCCTTTGGAAGCTTGAGTGGGAACTGATCCAAATGTCTGCTAACGACTAGAATTTTAGTTAGATTTCTGGTTCCTGAGATACACTTTTAAAACATAGAGCTATTCTGGTTTGTTACAAATATATATTTTTAAATCTCTTTTTACTAAGAAATTAAATTAGCAAAAAATTATTCTAAAGGCAGAAAAGATACTTAACTTGTTACCAAATGTAAGTTTGTTTGGTTGGTTGTTTGGTCGGTTGTTTTTGTTTGTTTGTTTGTTTGTTTTAAGTTACCTTCATTCACATATCACTCTCTTCTAATATTGTCTATATCTGTTGTTAAAGTCATTTGAAAATATATTTTCTGGGATTTCAAACACTAAGTGATGTTTGATAATAACTTAATTGATCTTCAAGAGAAAGAAAACAAGTCAATGTTATTTATTAGTAAAGCCAATTTTAATTTAATTTTGTCAGGTTTGTTTATAATAGCATCCTCTAAGAACGTTTTGTTATAAGCCAAACTCAGACGTTTGGGTCATGATCTTGTACTCAAATAGTTTTAGAATTAGAAAAAGTAAAACTACAGTTATTTATTTTAAGTAATTTAATGATTGTTTTTAAGATTATAACCCATGGATATTCTGTACTTTAAAAGTACTTTATGATTCATATCACCTAAATAAAAGTAAAGAATTACAATTGGTTATGTAATTGGAATAAATACTGAAAATGAGTCAAAAGGAAAGATGGGGCATATACAAATGTAAAGAAAGATCATTTAAAATGTAACTTCTGTAATCTTATATCTTACACTGAATGAGGTGGGGACAGAAACTAAGGACCTCATCTGCACACCTTTCATTTTTGGATTTAGCTGAGGAAAGAAGGAAAAGTCCATCTCTTTCTAGAATTCATAGCTACAAGCTGGACTTCATTTAACCTTCAGCTTTCATTGTGCCTGTTCACAAAATGTCAACACATTTCAAGTAGAATAGTCCCTGACTGGTAGTACTGTTAAACATATGGCTCCAAGCAAACTTAGAGTCTCTTTGTAGACACATACTTTTAAATTAGGTCTCTCAAATGCCCACAGAATATAACTTCCAAACCTATGATCTCATAGTCATAAAATGTATCACAAGATGAGCTGAAGAATTAAATATATGTGCACAAATAGCTAAGCCAGTGATGCAAAATCAGAGTTCTTTAAAAACATCAGGAATTTAAGTAACAGCATAGGTTCCACATATATAAATACATCTAAAGAGATAATTTAAATTTATTGCAATGGGATAAAATAAGACTACATTAACTGAAATTGAAATCAAACAGATCTTTTGTTTAGATGATAATTTCTTATCTTCTTTAGGATGATCTCAAATCTGTGGACAAGTGATCCCCTATCTCAGTGTCTAGAATGGCTGGGACAATTATGTGCCTCTACATGCAGCTCAATAGATGCTTTATGCAAGAAATTAAAAATATCCATAGAGAAAGAGGAATGCAATATACTAATACTTTTCAAGAACACACTGACACAAAGAAAATAAAGTGGTAGATTGCATGCTATCATGGTTCAGAGGTCTTCACAGATATCACAACCCATAGGGAAATGAACCACAAAGAGCTTAGACTGAAAATTCAGTGCAGCCAGACTTGCTCCATCATACTGGATAAAATCTTCTAGAGAGTTTGATCCATGCCTTAAATTTTTTACACATTTATGCACAGTAAAATTTTGGCGAGGAATCTCAACATGACAATTCTTATAATAAAGCATCAGGGATGGCTACATTAAACTTTTTTTGTAAAATACAATCCTATAGCAAACTACCTAAGACCTATATCATAAGACTGTGTTTTACTTATTATCATAAAACTGTGTTCTACTGACCAGGAAACAGTACTCAGGGATGGAGTTTATAGAAAAAGAATTTGTAACAAGCATAAGTATGGATGCTATTGATAGAGGATGCAAAGTACATGGAGCATCTTTCATAATGATGAGATCTATTTTTTGAGAGACAAAGCCAAGGATTAGGGCCAATACAATTCTTGAGATTTGGGGAAATTAACATGAAGGCTAAATTCTCATAGAATTGCAAAGGGTCACCAGGTTGTTTGTCTACTTTTTCTCCAGCATTTTAGGAGACCAGCTCTTCGTTCCTTTGAAGAAAGTAGGCCTGCATGCTTAACAATGATTTTTTTTTTTATTTTGTTCCTTCTATACTAGTGAATGACATACATGGGTGTCACTCATACATACATGGGTATCAGCAGCTGTGTTTAGTGTGTCCTCAAAACAAAACATATGTAGTGAAGAGGGAGACATATTAGGGAAAATTGGAGGGTGGAATGTGATATAAATTTGATATTTCCTTGTAATGGCTATGAAATAAACAATGAAGAAAATTGAAACAAATAACATTTAAGATATGGAAAGGGGGAAGATGAAATAGATTGACTTTAACATACATAGAAGAAAAAAAAACCCTCAGACTTTTATATTAGTAAGTTCCAAAGAGAGGAAAGATTGACTTCAAAGTGAGATAAAGATAAAACTTCCATTATTGCTGAAACCAGTTGTCATACATTGTGATCCCACAAATTCCCCACTGTGATTGATGACAGAGATAGAGTACAAATTCCTGAACGTTAAACCAAAAAGTATCATAAAGATAAACCAAGAGAAAACAGAAGAGTTGCACAAATACTTGTTGGTCTCCATGGAAATAGTAGATAGTCCTGCTTTGTTGATACTGGGATTCTGTATGGTGTTTGGTCTCACCACTGGCAGCATTTAATTTACCAACTTTTAGACTTGGCTCAACTATGTGACTTACTCTGGCCAATAGGTCTCAGTACAGAAGTGGATAATTGGAAAATTGGATATGAGCTCTGGAGAATCTTTGTAATTATCATCAAAAATCTTATTCTGCATAATCTAGCTTGAGAAAAAGAGTAAGAGAAGAACTAAAGGTATGGCTCAGTTGGTAAAGTGCTTGTTGTATAAGCAAGGAGGTCTGAGTCTAATCTCCAGAACCCACTTAAAAAAATGTGTCTAGTGAAGCATGCTGCAATCCCAGCGCTGGGGAGCCAGAGATGTAGGGATCTCTAGGGCTCACTGTCCACCATGCTTCCCATACTTAATAACAGCCTAGTCAATAAGAAACCCTATTTGTATATTTCTTGGAGGCTGAAAATATGATCCCCTATCTCACATACTAGGATAACATTTGATAAATATTCTGAAACTATACGAAAGAAATGAAATATGCTGAGAATACAGACTCAGGCTGGTGGTGCAGCATAGTGCTGATGTTAATTATTTAGTTGCTCTGACCTTTCATGATTTTTTTCATAGGATATCAGAAGTTCGAAGATTATGTAGAGTTTAAAGCTTAAAAATTTGAAGCTTTTATGATATTCTAGCCCAACCCAATAGACACATCAACAAACTCATAAAACACTGCTGAAGAAGGGACAAAAAGATAGTAAGAGCCAGAAGATCAAGGAGTTTGCTGTGAAATTGTGTCTCCTTTTAATATAAAAAGCTACATCCATAAAGTCTTATGGGTAAAAACCCTGTGAAGCACTAACCATATTAAAAGAACTATAAGCAATTAAGGAAAGCTAAGAGTAGAAGAGGTGGTATTTTTCAGGATATGTAATGGACAGTAATGGGTTATCCAGTGGTAAATGTCAACCTGGAAAACATATATACATCTAACATTATGTAGACCAAACAGATTGTATTTAGGACATACACTTAGGCATGCAAGTACAATTAGTAATGTAGATGCCAGGAAGCTAATTCGGGTCCTTTGCAAGCGGCTCTTAAGCACTGACCCATCTCTCCAGCCCTCAGGAATTCCTTTTTTAATGCTAATAAATATTTCTACCTTTTAACCTGTGTGTGTGTGTGTACAAGATAGATAAATAGATAATTAGATGATAGATAGATAGATAGATAGATAGATAGATAGATGATAGATACACAAATATAAGCAAACTCACTAAAGATAAGTCAGAGGTATAAATTAATAGTTGTTCTCCTCAGCATCAAAAATACGCTTCAATAGATTGCTTAGATTTGATGTTCAGACGTATAATGAAATATGACTTCTCAGAGAACACAAGTTGTTGGTTCATCTGCTTTGCTGTTATTTTGTGATAATGGAAATTGAACTCAGGCCCTCTCATATGCCAAGTGAGTACTCCAACACTGAGATACTCAATTTTAGTGAGATACACACTAAAATTTGACAAAAATGCAACTTCCTTAATGGTAATAACCTTCAAACATGTCTCTTGCTATAAGACTAGTGTTGAATATTTATCCTGGTTAAAAGGTGTAGAAGTCCATGTGTGCACATATACCCATAGAGTCACATCCCTTTGATATATGCATTATGACTGAAAAGCAAAATCCCACATGCTGATACATTTTAAAATATTCTTCAAGGTTTAACAGGAGAGATGTAGAACCTGCATGTTTGTTTGGTATTTATAAAACAAAAGCCTAGAAAACTTAAAGTGCAAAGTCATAGGAATTAAGAAACAACAGAGAAAGCAAATAAAACCTTCACACAGCCATCCAAATAGGTCTAGATAGCCTGCCTTTGGTATAACTTAGAGCTTGTAGTTGCCCAGGGCATGGAGAAGAGAGCATATCTCATTTTTAATCCAGGAAGAAATTCTAATTTTAATCAGAACTCCTGTCTTTGAGCCCTAGAGTTTACAATAATTCTGCAAACATGAGGAAGGTAAAAAAAGAAGAAAGAAAGAAAAAGAATAGAGTACAATAGTACACAAGTGTTCTTTTTTATTCGCCTATAAAATTAAAGATTCAATTCAAGGTTTTTAAATGTTCCACCCTCTTGTTACATTTCATAGATTTACATTTAACACAAAAAGGCAGATGGCCTGCTCTGTTCCCACCCTGCACATCTATTTTAATTTCTTTCTCAGCAAATAGACTAAAGTGTCCATGAAATTAACAGGATTTAAAAGAAACTTTACTCTAGAATTCTATGGAGTTGGCTGAGAAACCATTTAGTTTGTCAATATTTTATGAAATCATAAGTTTATTTTATATTATAGCATGAGAAGTAAGTTCATATAAATAGAATTTATAGGGGCTGGGGAAATAACTTAGTAGGACTGTGACAGCTGAACATTCACAAACCAAGAATGCGGTCCCTAGTAGCCCATATACTAGGACTTTGTGGTAGCACACCTCTAACCCAGTACTCAGGAGGTGCAAGATGAAAGCGTAAAACTTCAAGATCATTCTTGACTAAACACTGAATTCAAGGTCATTAAGGATACAATAGCCCCCATATCCAAGATAATAAACAAATTAAAATAGCATTTATGCATGTCCATCAAACCAAGATGTGTGTCTTCTCTATGTCGAATGTCCCTTCCTCAAACCAATTGCAATAAACATTTTATTTTAAGATGAAGTTTAGCTCCCTGTGGATAAGTTTCTAGAGGTTGCATATACTTCTCTATATTACCCTGAATTTATCAATGGGTCTTTCCAAATCTATTTCATTAAAATCTATAAATTATATTTATCTTAAGAAAGGCACTCAGCATTAAGAAAGTCATGTGCAAGTTTTCTAAGTTAAGTTAGAACTATTTAGTATTTTACACATATGAGGGTCACTAGGAAATGGTCACATTGCATTCATTTCACATGACAAATTGTAATGGCAAGAAAAAAGGATCCTTGCTCAACGTAATTATTGCTTTGCTTAATTTACATGCGTTTTCTTAATCAAAATAATGAACTGCTCCCCCCCAAATCACCATTCCTGCACAACTGACTTGGACAATCCAAATTTTATATAATTGTCGTCCAAAAGAAATACTGCTAACACTTGTTCTTCAGGAACTGTGAAATCTAGTAGGAAATCTGTTATCCATCTGCACTGGGTAAAGGAGAGTTGGTTCTTTGAGCCACAGCAGACAAGTCTTAACTCTAAACATCCCTGTGTAACCCAGGAGAGTAAGTGACCAGCTTTAAGAACCAAGGTCAGCACTTGGTGACACCATCTGTTACTCTCCCCTTCTTTCTCTTGTCTAGGATGTCATGGATGTAGAAAAGTATATGGGGCATTCTCTATTAAGAAGGCAATTCTCACGGCCTCAGACAGCCTGAAATCCTTCAGCAGAAAATATTCTAGCCTCCAGGATTTTTTTTTTCTTTTATGAGAACATGTACATGTCACCAGAGGTTTATAGTCAAGTAATCTCAGGGTATTTTATTTATCCACAAATGGCATTGCAGCCAACAACAAATCAACTACATACTGATTCAAACTCCATCTGATTTACTAGTCAAATTTCAGAACAAACACCCTTGAAAATAGCTGAGGTCTACCACCAGCAGCAGCCTCATTCTCATGCTTTGTAACTGTCATCTGCATTGTGATTTGGGATGGGTGTTCCTGAAGTACCCCAAGGGATATTATGTTACTAGTTCATTTTCGGTGACATACTCCTGGAGATCATTTGTGGATTAGTGTGATATTAGTTCTCTTGCTATAGTGCCTATACAAGAATGCATGAGAACAGATATGTACAACACTGTAAGGCCACACTTATGGAAGTGAATGGTTTTCCAAAGCTAATTAACCAAGAGTTTATAAAGTCTGTTAAGTTTTCATGCATCAGGCTAAGGTAAATGTTTCCATATTGCATAGCAAGAATAAGATTTTAATTGTTCATTCAGGAAGGAAGTATATTCATAAATATCCAAATACCTGAGAATATCCAAGTTGTTTATGGTTGTGGACATAAACACAGACCAGGAAATAAACATTAATACAAGTTCTACCCCTTACTAGCTATGTGATTTAAACTTGCTAAGCCACTATTTCAGCTATATAAAATGGGCATGACACAAGAAGGATTGTAGTTATGAAGACACAATTCTCAAAACAGGACAGAGAGACAGAGACAGATAGGGACACAGACATGCGTACACATGTGTATACATGCACATACACATGGGCGGGGGCAATAACCCTTGTTAATAGAGTTCTTTGACTGAAGGTGTAACTCAGCAATACAGAACTTGCATAGCATGTTAAACCCTAGGCTCTACTCTCAACATAAAATGGTATAAAGGTGTAAGTTTGCAAAATTATAAATACGTCATTAGAAAGACAAATAATTTGGAAAGGCATATTAAAGCACGTTACCAGATTGGATGTGGTATTTTCCAATTAGCCTTCAATAGGCATCTAAAAGCCCATCTACACTGGAGTTAACAGTATCTCCATAATGCTCCAATCTTGAAATTTTTAGTTTCTGTAGGTCTACCTTTAGTTTCTAAGGGCCATAAACAAGCTACATGGTTATCAGGTCTGTGACCAGTATCCATATGATTACATCCTTATTGGACAATTTATTGGAAATATTCTAAAGTAAAAAAAAGTGTTTAAAATAAAACAATAATCACCTTATCCTATTTCCAAGTTGCAGAAAATTATTTTTAGTGCCTATGCCATGGGTTGTACATGAGAATGCTGACTAATTTTATGTCATCTTTAGAGACCTACAATTATCTGGGGAGAGGGAACTTTAGTTGAGAAAACATCTCCACCACATTGGCCTATAGAGAAGCCTGTGCTGCATTTCTTGATTTAGGATAGATATGGGGGGCAACTCACTGTAGACAGAGCCTCCCATAGTGTGCTGAAGGCTCCAAGAAACAGGCAGAACAAACTGTGGGGAAAGCACATAAGCAATGCTCTCCCACGGCTACTGCATGTTTCCTTCCTTCAGCCTCCCCTGACTGAGTTCCTGCCTCCCAGGAGACGCTTAAACCTCACTTCATAAGACAACATTAAACTCTGAGGAAAAGTCTTATGTCTTAAATAAAACTTAATTACACAATAGCTTAGGATTATGTTTGTGTTTAATATCTTATTCAAAATGTTGTGTATAGTGTACAACTTAACCCTTAAAAGTTAGTTAAAGCAGAATTGCTACCTTTTTTTCTAGAATTCCAGCTTTTCTAAAAATGAAACACAGGGAAAAATAGAAACGAGAATCCTTAACCCCAACTTAAATGCTTGAAAGTGTCATTAATTTACATGGGGTGCTAGATAGAATGGCTATCAAAGTGTGAAGTATATGAAACTTTTACTTTCAAAATATCTGAATGTTATCATATAGTAGTATTTTTAAAATATTTTCAAATAATTGAACAAACTTTTAAAATGGGAATATATTTGAAAAGTCATACTACCTTCATAATCTATTAAAATGACATATTTTATTGGGGGGCCTTTATCTGCTACATAAGATTTAAAATTCTCTTTTACTTCAAACATTTTGAAGATAGTATTTGTTTAATATTGGAAAAGGATTATGCCAACACCACTTAGTCAAAGCCTTGTTCAGCCAGAATCTATTCAATTTTGCATGTCCCAGCTTGATGGAAACTAATTACCTCACAACACTCCATAAATATTTATACTGCAATCCATTATTGATATCCTACAAACATTTTACTATAGCATGCTAATGGTTATAACACGACAGTTCTTTGAGGGGCTGAACTAGTATTTCAATTGTGTTTTCATAAGACTTGCTTTGCACATACAGAGGAATAAAAATAATGCTGTTAACAATTGATAAAATGATGACCAACACAAAAGCCTATAAAGGAGGCATGAAAAGAGTGAAAAGATTGATTGTAAGAATATTCTAAACTGGTGATTCAATTTCCCCTTTACACTGAAATATACTTCATGAGTATAGTGGCAGTGACTGCTCATGCTACCATGAGAACCTCATAATGTCATATTGTAGGGTATTTTCCTATGTTCCTACCTTTCACATGAAAGAAATGAGTAGTTCTGTGGAAAAATGATGCAAGCCAAAACACAAAGCCCACTGGGGTTAGAAAGTCAGGTCTTCTAATGCTCATGCTTAAAAGTTGAGGAACAACATTTTCCAGAACACTGACATGCCCTCTGTTACTGATGTCCTGCCCTCTAGTCATACAATAAAATTCATACTACCTTTCACATGTAAACAGTCATCCACTGACCATAAAGTGAGCATAAAGTTATCCTCATCTGTGGCTGGTGGTTGTGTTTGTTTCAGTCTTTCTTCAGCTGTTTTTTTGTTGTTGTTGTTGTTGTTGTTTGTTTGTTTGTTTGTTTGTTAGTTTTAAGAAGATGATTTATTGAATGAGGCTAGTCTTTTGAAAGCTGGGTAAGTGTCTCCCAGTGTCCAGGTAGAAACTAATGGGTAAAGAAGGGGTCAAGCTGGGAAGCAGGAGTAGGCTGCACAATGTGAAAACAGCAAGGAAAGAATCAGACATAGATGTTAAAACTTGAAACGTGCTGGAGTTGGTTATATAACTCGAAATGAATTAGCCTTTCTTAGCATCAATATAAAATAAGAGAGTATAATAAAACCATGGTATAAAAATCACCCAGAGTAACTCTCTGATCAATTTGAGAATACCCAATCATTATAAATAATAAAAACCCCACATGTTCATATTTTAATATTTGTAACAAAGATGGCTGTTAATTATCTGTTAGAGGGGGAAGATAGATGGTTCATTGCTGTCATCATGCCCACTGACTAGCAAAGTGTCCATGCACACAAGTAGCTCAAAGCATGCTGACAATAGGGACTGCCAACATATGTGAACAACGCTTTATAAAATATAGCTACCTATATTTCTCCATGACTCCTACTCAAAACATATGCATAATTTATCATTCATCATCATCATTATTCCTGTTTAAAATAAACTGAGTTTAGAATGGGCAAAGGACTGAGCATAAAATCTCCAACTCAGTTTAAAAAGTGAGCCAAGAATTACTTTTCTTTATTCTCAATGAATCTATTCTCACATGTTCTCACCTTCTCAAGTTTGAGAGGTGATGGGTCTGAGAGTAACTAGTTATCAAAAAAAGCAGAAAAAGATCATTTTTGTTTGCATGTGTTTGTGTGTACTATGCATATTTGAATATGTATTCATATATGTATGCATACATGAATGTCTGCTTGTGTGAATGCATACCTGGCAGCTTGAAATTAACTTACAATATTTTGCTTGATCACTCTTTACCTTAAATCTTCAGCCAAGGTCTACCATTTGTATCTAAAGTCTATCAATATGGTTAGTGTCATACAGCATGATAGGTCCAGTGATCCTGTTTGAGTTTTGAACTCTGGAATTAGAGATTGAATAACAGCACTCACCAGGTTTTTAAATACATTTTGGGGATCTGAACTCCAGTCTTCAGGCTAGAAAGAAGTGTTTATCCACTGACCTATCTTCCCAATCCCACTATTCCAGTTTGTGTGTGTGTGTGTGTGTGTGTGTGTGTGTGTGTGTGTGTGTGTGTGTGTGTAGAGAAAGAGAGAGAGGGAGAGGGAGAGAGAGAGAATGAGATTTTTCAATCCCATCACAATAATTTATTTCAACAGGGTTCATATTCAAATTTTGTAATGGGCAAATAAAGGTGAAAAGGCAGACACAAATAATAAATATTATTCCAGCTTATGGCCATGGAGCTTAATGAGATAGTTAAACCTGTCCTCTGTCAATCTAGGAATCATATTTTCAGTTTTATTTTAAGACTATGTAATGGAGTTGCAGACATCTGTTTGGGGAACAGGATTCTGTATTCACAATAGCATAATTAAGGGGTGATTGTATTGAAAAGAAATAAGAACTATTCCCTTTGGCCTTTCCTCAAGATGCAATGTAGAAATACGATTATGCAGAATCATAAACACTATCTGTTCCATTTAGCCTCCCTTAGTTCATATCTATTCAGTCAAACATCCTCACACCATTTAAAACTTTAATGGAGTATGCTTTTATATGTGACTTCTTTACGGATTCTTAATCTGCAGCAATCATTCCCTAACAACTTAAATCCTCATATGCCTACTTTTTGTACTCCCTCAGTGCAGAGCCAAAGTCATGCCTTTTTAAAGCCCATAAACCACCCTTATTCTCGGATTTGTTTTTGTTGTTATTCTTTGTGTTGATTTGGTGTTTTGAGAAAGATGGCACTTGAGCATCTCTTTCTTTCCTTTATCACTTTCTCACATACAGGATATTTTAGGAATGCGATGTTTTCAAATGACATATGGCAGAGGGTGTGAAAACAAACAAACAATACAAGTGCATAGCAGAGGCAGAACTTCAATATCAGTGTGTTCTCTGCAAACATGTTCATCAAATCAAAAGATGGGGCTGGAGAACTCTCACAATTGACATCAGTGAGTCCTACAGTGGCAGGGAAAGAGCTTTGGTCTTGGACATCATTGAAGTTTGTTACTCTTCAGTGTTTGATACATTCTGTCTTTTGCTTACCATGGCCAAATCCCATGGAGGTGAAAAAGGACCAAAACCAAGCATGTTATCAGCAAAAGAAAACCAAGATGATCCATATCCACTTGTTTCTTGCTCAGGTGGAGTGAACATTGCAAAAAAGCCAAAAAGAATGAAATAATGTTTCTGAGGTAGGAGTAGTAATGTTGTCAAACCAAAACACAACAGCTATGGATATTTCTACAATACTGGCATTATCAACTTTCCATCATAGATTAAAGAGGTATCTATGAAGGCCAATTCACTCCTTAGGACCTGAGGACTTCTAATGGTTGTTAGAGGAAGGGATGTCAATTTCTCAATTGTATAGCTAGTAAGTCACCAAGTAGAGAATAGGCATTCCAAGAGAAGAATAGGAGCACACCTTTATGCTCCTGTGACATTATGAGAAATATAAATATAATTATAGTATATTGTACATACATATGAAACTGTCAAAAATAGAGACAAAATGTACAATCATGCTTTAGAAAATTTGATTCCTACTAGGGGTCTGCTTCATTGGGGACCCTGTGCTCTATCTAATGGATAGCTGTGAGCATCCACTTCTGTATTAATCAGGCACTGGCAGAGCCACTCAGGAGACAGCTATATCAGGCTGCTGTCAGGAAGCTCTTGTTGGCATCTGCAATAGTGTCTGGGTTTGGTAGTTGTTTATTGGATGGATACCCAGGTGGGATAGTTTCTGGATAATCAATTTTTAGTGTCTGCTCCAAACTTTGTCTCTGTAACTCCTTCCATGGGTATTTTGTTCCCTATTCTAAGGAGTAATGAAGTATCCATGCATTCGTCTTCCTTCTTCTTGATTTTCTTGTGTTTTGCAAATTGTATCTTAGGAATTCTGATCATTTGGGCCAATATCCACTCATCGGTGAGTGCATATCATGTGTGTACTTTTGTGATTGGGTTACCTCACTCAGGATGATATACTCCAGATCCATCCATTTGTCTAAAAATTTCATGAATTCATTGTTTTTAATAGCTGAGTAGTAGTCCATTGTGTAAGTGTACCACATTTTCTGTATCCTAACCACTAACCGCAGAGCTCCCTGGGACTAAACCACCAATCAAAGAAAACACACAGAGGGACTTGTGGCTTTAACTGCATATGTAGTACAGGATGGCCTAGTCAGTCATCAATGGGAGGAGATGCCTTTGGTTCTGTTCTATGCCCGACCCAGTCTACGGGAATGCCTGGGCCAGAAATCTGGAGTGGGTGGGTTGGGGAGCAGGGAGAATGGGAGAGGATAAAGGATTTTCAGAGGAGAAAATAGGAAAGGGGGATAACATTAGAAATTTAAATAAATAAAATATCTAATAAAAAGAATATTTGTCTCCAAAAATATGGAAATATAAGCATAACAGTAGAAGGTGAGTGTTTTTACTAGGAAGGGGTGCTTCTATGAATTAATAAATTAAGAAATGGATAGTTATAAGAAGGACACATGCTCCACTATGTTCATAGCAGCCTTATTTATAATAGCCAGAAGCTGGAAAGAACGCAGATACCCCTCAACAGAGGAGTGGATACAAAAAATGTGGTACATTTATACAATGGAGTACTACTCAGCTATTAAAACGAATGAATTTATGAAATTCCTAGCCAAATGGATGGACCTGGAGGGCATCATCCTGAGTGAGGTAACACATTCACAAAGGAACTCACACAGTATGTACTCACTGATAAGTGGATATTAGCCCAAAACCTAGGATACCCAAGATATAAGATACAATTTGCTAAACACATGAAACTCAAGAAGAATGAAGACTGAAGTGTGGACACTATGCCCCTCCTTAGAATTGGGAACAAAACACCCATGGAAGGAGTTACAGAGACAAAGTTTGGAGCTGAGATGAAAGGATGGACCATCTAGAGACTGCCATATCCAGGGATACATCCCATAATCAGCCGCCAAACGCAGACACCCTTGCATACACTAGCAAGATTTTATTGAAAGGACCCAGATGTAGCTATCTCTTGTGAGACTATGCAGGGGCCTAGCAAACACAGAAGTGGAGTCTCACAGTCAGCTATTGGATGGATCACAGGGCTCCCAATGGAGGAGCTAGAGAAAGTACCCAAGGAGCTAAAGGGATCTGCAACCCTATAGGTGGAACAACATTATGAACTAACCACTACCCCGGAGCTCTTGACTCTAGCTGCATATGTATCAAAAGATGGCCTAGTCGGCCATCACTGGAAAGAGAGGCCCATTGGACACGCAAATTGTACATGCCACAGTACAGCGGAACGCCAGGGCCAAAAAAAAAAAAATGGGAATGGGTGGGTAGGGAAGTGAGGGGGGGAGGGTATGGGGCACTTTTGGGATAGCATTGGAAATGTAATTGAGGAAAATATGTAATAAAAAATATTAAAAAAAGAAAGATAGATACCTTTTTCCATTTGAAATACTGGGCTTGACATTTAATAAATGCCATTTAACCTTAAAAAGAAAAAAGAAATAGATAGTTAGAAAGCTAGTAAGAACTAGAACAAAATAAGCTATCAGAAACTGAGGGAATAGTTAGAAGGGAATATATTCTAATTTAATATAGCATATAAAGTAACTATATCCTGTACTAAGTAAAATTAAAAATTAAACATTCCCTCAGGAAAAAAAAAATGCTGTACTCTGTTTTAGGGGAAAGAGAAGCTTCTACCAAAGAAGACCTTTTTTTGATAGTTCAGTAAATTATCTATAAGTAACACTATTTTGTCTCTGCTTACACTTATCCAAAGCCTGAGGGAAAAATGTGAATGTAGAGAAAAAGGAGATTCTAAATTGTCAAAATATAATCCATGATAAAAAAAAGAGCCTAGCTACTTATGCTATTTACAGAAAAGAAATTTTTGCCAGGAACGTAGAAACATTATCCAGTGATTACTAGTGGGTCACGAACAAAAGGTGCTCAATGTTTTCAAGAAGAGACTTTAATCACTAAAAAGAAAAATGCAAGAGTAATATAAGAAAATTGCCAATACTGGCAAAAACTGTTTGAAATCTTGAGTGCTGTCATCTGGAAACAGATAAAAGGCAGTTTACAACACAGGTAGTACCAAAACAATACAAGCGATTATTTGGTAGCTTTTAGTAGATGTTTAAAATCTTCTGTGTAATTACAAAAGGAAAATTGTCATTAAACTGAAAAAGAAGAAAGAGTGAAAGAAAGAAAAGGAAGGAAGAGAGAAATGTGATTAGAGATGGGGGCTGGGGAGGAGAAGTGGAGGGGAGAAGGGAGGGAGGGTGAGACAGGATGAGAGCGAGAAAGGGAAAGAGAGAGAGAGAGAGAGAGAGAGAGAGAGAGAGAGAGAGAGAAACATTGTTGACTCTGTCTCTGAGAAATGTCTAAATCAGAATAATAACTTACTGAAAATAAAAATAAATTTCTGTTCTTCAGTAAGGATGATCAAAGAGGCCACATCATGATCCGACCTCTTCAAAGTGCATCCTAAGTAGTTTATATAAATTCTTTACATATTAAACACAATTATGTCACAAATGTATATCAAAACCATAAAATATGTCTTCAGAATGAGGAAGATAAAGTGCAATGCTTTAAACAAGCCACATAGGAGAGCAACTGACTCCATTATCAGAGCACTGGAGCAGTATTTGTTATTTCCAGCGATTTTTTTTTTTTTTAAGCTCAAGATTTAATGACAACCTGCCAGATTAACAATGATTCTTGAACATCTTACAAACAGCCACATTGAACGTGGACAATGTAAATTTTCAAAATATCCCTTCCGACTTTCCCCAGTACTTTTTTAGAACATATGTCCTCTATAGGCCAATGTGAACAATCTCTGACAAATCTATATGAAACATACCAATCATGAGTAAATAGAATCCTACATCTCACTTGTTTTACTGATTAGTTTTCATGGTCAACACAATCTTAAATCACCTAAGAAGGGTGTCTTAATGAAAGATTATCTGCATCAGGTGATCCTGAGAACATGTCTAGATGAGGGATACTCCTTATTTCATTATTTCATGTGTGAAGAGCCAGCCTGAAATGGGCATTCCTTGAATGTATAAGAGTAAAGAATGCCAGGTGGTAACTAGGCATCCGTTCATTCTCTACTCTCAACTGTTTCTGAGTAGTTGACTCAAATTCATGTCTAAATTTCTGACAATGATGGAATGTAATGCAGAACTGTGTATTAAATAAATTCTTCCTTCCATATTTTTTCAGAGTGTTGTTGTCACTGCTATAAATAATGGAAAGAGAACTCTCATGAATAAATTATTTTAAAATAAGTCCCCACCATCTACTGCACCCAGCTCTTTCCTTTCTCTTCTATGTTGTATCATACCTGGGGATTTTTATTAAAAAGATGTCCCACTCATTTTATTAAAATAAGCCACTGTATATCTGAAATTCTTGTTTATCTTGGCATCCCATATTCTGACAACTCCAGGCCTAGAATTCTTCTAATTTGCCCCTAATATGGAAGCTGCATTAATCATTTTAGTCTTCTCCTCAAACTTACCCTTAACTGGTATAACATAATATCTTCTATTCCTGTTAGCATATATATTCACGCATCTATGTTTTATCTGCAAAGATAAACTCCTCTTTCTAGATATATTTTAGGTCCCGTGTTATAAAACACATCTAGTATACAGGCTTGATTGACATTATAGAATTGAATTCTCTTATCAGCTTCCTTTCTTTTCTTTCATTTTATATATGTAATATAAATTGGCATATATATTTGCCTTGGTATAATATCCTCAATCTCAGCAGAAAGCCATGGAACTAATTGGGTATGAGTTTATGAAAGTGGAGAGAGTCTGTGCATTCATGCAGCATTCTGCTTTGTAGTTAATGTCCTTAACATATTTTCCTTATTTGAACCAATTCACCTGATGAGTTGTCAGAAAATATTCATTAATGCTACTCACAGTTGTAAATTAAGATATTTGTAGGCTTATATTTTTCAAAACCTTCTTTATTTAGGGTTCTTCTTCCCTTCTAGCTCACTGACCAGAAGTAGGGAGAAAGAATGTTAATAGGAAAAGGAGTTGTGGACAAATTTAGAAATAGTTCATTGGGACAATTCCACTCTTCATTGTCAGGATACCAGCAATTCAGTTCAATAGCAAGCATCAAACAAGTATCAGTAGTGGTGGCTCAATCCAACAGAAATAGCAGAGTCTTCAACGAACAGAGATCAGAACAGACACAGCAGAAGCAGCCAGAATCAACCAGAATACCATGAGAAGTTCTGTGATGCAGTTATCTCTAGAAACTCAAGACTAGCAAAGACAAGAAAAAAACAGTAAAGAAGCAAGACCAGCACCAGCAAAGACCAACTAAGAAGCAAAGTGTTGTATGGTGTAGCCATGTAAGAGCATCCTCTCACTGTTGGTGGGATTCTATTTATATTCTTTTTAGACATCACGCGCTCTCTTGAGTGTCTTTTTCTTTTTAAACATCACACGCCCTCTCACAAGACAACTTGTAGAAAAACATCACATGACACAACTGCGTTTTTAAGAAACCAGAAATTTCTACTTCAGATAATGGAACAATGACTTGAGAATTTGGTTTTCAAAATTAAATTCCACTCTTACATTATAATAAGGTCTAGCCTGAGTCCTACTCACATTTCCCCCTCATAACAATGCCAAGGACACTATTTCCTCAGAAGCAGGTTCTAGCTGGTTTCTACTTTACAAATTATTCACTCTGATAGTTTGACATAAATTTGATTATGCTTACTCATTTCAGAAAGCTGAATTTAGCAAGACACTATAGTTTTTTAAAATGCATTATTGTGGGAAGCCACATACACCATTACAAGGTGGCGCTGGCTACTGTTGGCCACCACACATAAGTCTGGGTAAACAACCAATGTGTATATATACAGTAAAGTCACTGCCTGGCCAGGGCATGATAATGAGGCTCTCTAAGGTACTGAGAGAGAATCACCAATAAGATGAGAGACATGCAAATAAGGTATGATAATGAGGCTCAGTGAGGTACTGAGAGAGAATAACCAATTAAATGAGGAACATGCAAATGAGGTAGAATGCATAATCAATCCGGGTGTGAGACATGTCTCTCCTAGGCCTATATAAGCAGCACTAGTTCTGGGATCAGGGTCTTCTTGCCTACGCAATAAATGCTCTCCCAATAAACGTGTTGCAGAAGGATTCTGTTGTGGCGTCTGCTTTGCTGGCAAGTTGGGCTCACACATTATGCTGAACATAATAGAGTGAGACAAAGCTGGAATCCAAGCACTAGGGAGATAGAGGCAGTAGGATTGTGAGTTCCAGTTATCCCTTAACTACACTAGTTTGATACTAAACTTAATTATGTGGAAATCAGGGTTGTTTGGGATTTTTGTTGTTTAAAGAAAATAGGATGGGTTTGTGTGTCTGAATCCAATTATCTATCTACTTGTAGTAGGTTGGTGAAGTTGAAAAAGATTCTGTAAACTTTCCAATGTTTATATTCTTACAAATCCAGCTACATCCTAGGAATATAATGAGGAATACATGAAATAGTCTTCCCCTGCATAAAACTATACATCCAACATCCAAGGTTTTATATAATGTTGACACTAACGCATCAATCAACTACTTAGAAGTTTCTCTCACACATTGGCATTCATGGACATCAATTCAAACAAATAAGTTACAAGATAGGCAATAAAAATGACAAACCTGAAGTCACATGAGAAAAAGAAATAGAAGTGGTGTCTGTGGAGATGTTTGCATAGGCAACCAAGGCTTTCTCCATTTAACTCTTACTTGACCTAGACAATAGTAGCCTGATGAAAACATCTATCCAATCTTCTGATTTTTAAATAAAGACATAAACCTCAGAATCTGTACATGAAAACTTCTAATTTAAAGTACTAAACAATAATTAAAATACTTTTGGACCTTCACGCAAAATCATCAACCACATTAGCCAGTAAAAGGATAAATTGTTTTTCCTGTAAATAGTCATAACTAGTTAAGTGAATATAAGTATACATAATTATAAAGAAACCAAATATTAACATTTTTGAAAAATATAAAGTACAAAGAAATATAAAAATCAAATTATTTATCCACCTTGGAAGCCCTCAGTTAATTCATCACTTATATTTCAATCTGCAGGTTATACTTCATGTTTAAAGAAAATTCATGTTTAAAGAAATGACTGAGTGCTCATAGTAGTCACAGCTGTGACCTCCTCTTCACTCTAAAATTTGTTATTTTAAAGATGTTGAATCATTTGAGAGAACAGTTGACAACAGAGTTCTATGAAGACCCTGCTGTTACAAGTCTGTGATGGTTTATATAAGATCGCCCGAGGGAATGGCACTATTAGAAGGTGAGTACTGGTTGGAGTAGGTGTGTCACTGTGGGTGTAGATGTTAAGGCCCTCATCCTAGCTGCCTAGAAATCAATATTCTAGTATCCTTCACAAGAACATGTAGAACTCTCAGCACCTCTTGAACCATGCCTGCCTGGATGCTGCCATGCTCCCACCTTGATGATAATGGACTGAACCTCTGAACCTGTAAGCCAGCTCTAGATATATGTTGTCCTTATAAAACTTGCCTTGATCCTGGTGTCTGTTCACAACAGTAGATCGCTAACTAAGACAAAGCCCCTTCTCTGGAATGAAGTTTCTAGATTAGCAGTCAGCAACAAGAAACACATTGTTCCAAGTTGTGCAAAAAATAAATAAATAATTTAGGATTCTTAGAAATAGGCTTCTTCCACATAGGTTTTTCCTTTAAAAGAAGTATCACACTTGTAGAAAAAGGATCTTGAGCAGACCTCACTAACACTGTTTCTAAGACTACTGCTGCCCAGAGGATCTCTCCATAATATGTGCTATGGTTAATTCACTCCATTTGACTTTGGAGTACCTGTGTCCCTGGAGTGTTTCCTGAGTCAAGTATTTACCATGTGCTTCTCGACTTTAAGCAAATTAAATTACCAGTAGATAGAATAAGAGGTTTGAAAAGGAAAAGGAAAAAAAAAAAACAGAGATACTATCCACTGTTCTTTGGTAAAATAGAAGAAAAGAAAGTCTTCATGTGCTTGCAAGTGTTATCTTCGCAACCTGGTAAGTCAGTCCCTCACCAGATCAAGGGATATTTCATCAATAAAGTCAACAGATGGCAAAGGATTCCAGGCTTCAACACAGTAGGAAAATGCACTTTCAGCAATTTTACCAATTGGAAACAGAGTGAAGAGAGGGAATACAACAAAATGTTTTGGTTTTAACAGAATGGACTTTCCACAATATTTGTTTCTTTTATGCCTAAGAGTAAATAACCAGCTCATCTGAGGCATTATCAGAGTATGTGTGCAGGTGCATGGGTGTATGAGTAGATTTGTGTACCTGTGTGTATAGACCAGAAGCAACCTGAGATACCATCCCTTAGAAAGTGTCTAACTTGCTTTTGAACACAGGGTCTCTCACTCACCTGTGCTCATAAGTAGGCTACACTCAGGCTTGGAAGTCTCAGGGATTCTCTCCTGCCTTTGCATCACCAACACTGGGATTGCAAGCACATGCTAAGATGCCTAGATATTTTTCCCAGTTTCTTGGGATGAAACTCAGATTATTGTGTTTGCATAGCAAGAACTATTTCTTTAGCCCTTAATACATGAGTTGTAAAAAATTATGCAAAAGTGGAAGCATTTTTCATAAGAAAAATGCCACATATGTATGCACTAAAATAGTTAATAAGCAATGTGTTAAGAATTTCACATTATGCATAGTTTTCTCAAGGAAAGCATTTAGACACATGAACACTGGAAACACTCATTATGATGAAGTTTATAGTGACGAAGAACCATCTCATTTACAAATTAGTAACTTTATAATGTATACGTCAGAAACAGCACCAAAAATATCTGTTAATGAAGCAGCAGCACTGAGTTTGTTGGTCTTACTTCATGGAATGTCATCTTAGCAGTCCCAGCATTGATTCTCAATGTATGGAAGTAAGTGATGCAGTCTAGAGTGTCTGTGATGATGGATGTTTAAAGCAGATCATAAAGGCAGAGAAAGGGAGAATCAGGTAAAATAAAAAATGTATGCCAGGACAAGCTTTGGATTCATAGGCATAATAGAGATTGAGGCTCAAAGTCTTGATGCTGCTGGTGAGTGTTACTTATGCTGGTTAAGTCTTCTTTACCTGCTAAGAAAATGTATTTTCTGCAGCAACTTCCTGAGATATTTCTTTTTCAGGTCCAAGCATTTCTTTTTTTACAGAAACTATAAAGTATATAGTTGGTTTCAGAAATTTTAGAACCAAGAAAAAGCAGCACCTTGATTTTAGTTTTCATTCTGCAATGTATAGTTTCCTGGTATCTTCAAAGTGTCCCTAGTAGGATTGTAAAGCACCCTGACCTCAAGTGATCTGACCTTCCCTGCTTACTCAGCACTCCTCCTGCTGGGCCACCAACATGAAGTAAAGGGGCTTTGTCCTTGAGAATAAAGGCTTGAAAACATAGCTTACCTATTAATTCTTAGCAAAGACCTTTATGAATCAGCTACAGTATTTCATCTTCTAACTTTGCCCAATTCTAACATGTGAATTTCTTTCTTTTCTAGAATTTGAAATTTGTAAGTGGAAGACAATTTGAAAAACACCAAAAAATCTCCTAAGATAGCACACACACACACACACACACACACACACACACACACATATATACACACATGTATATATATATATATATATATATATATATACCATATATGTGTGTATACTACACACATGTATTCATTATATATATATATACTATATATGTGTGTATAATACACACATGAATTTCATTATATATATATATGTGTATATATATAATATGTGTGTATACATGCATATATACATACATACATATATATTAAGGAAATATGAAAATTAGATCAGCAAATTCCAGTTGCCAGGTTCTTTTAGATGTCACATAATAGGAAAATTTAAGATATACCAATCTCGTCTCATTGCTATATATTCGCTTTCTAAAATAGTCATGATTTCTCTTTTTAATCCTTGGTCTCGGAGAGAAGAATGTCTCTGCTTGCCATCAACCATTAATGATACCAAACTCTACAACCTTTTTTAATGTCCTATCTCCTGAACTCTTATGATAGAACCCTTTTCCTGAACCCCTCTCAGATAAGTAACCTCTAATTTTAATTAAGCAACTCAATACCAGCTCTATTATCTGTTCATTATTTGATTATTTGAAATTCAGGTAAATTATAGTATGCTGAGAAGGGAAGGATAAGGGGCAGTGGCAAGTGTCTCTTTGGGAAGCCAGAAAAAAAATCTTGAAAAAAAGCTATATGAAAAAATGACCCAAAAAGACAAAAACAAAACAAAACCATAACTTCTCACCCAGCCTGTAATTCTCACAGAAAATAGAAACTTATGATAGGACAGCCACAGTAGCCATAGACACATTTGAAACTTACAGGAAAGAAAGATCATGGTATCTACTATTCACTAATAAATAATGCTCTGACACAATAAGACTAAGACAAACATAGAAACAGAAATACAAAAGACCTTTGCGCTACAGCACTGCAGCTAGATGGTACTGACAAGAAGGCTTAATCTCTTGGGGTTACTCAGAGCATACTAGCATAGACATGTGTATTGGGCATAAACATTGAAAGCAAAAATCTTCATTAGTAGGCATGACCAACAGTATATATAATAACTGAGGATTATACTGCATAATAACCAAGGAAATTTGGCTTGCTCTCAAAAAGGAAAAGTTATTTTTTTTATATGCCAGAGCCCTGGACATTAGAACACTGCTATTGACTGATTTTACCCAGGAGTTCTAGGCTTGAAGAAATGGAAGCTAGAGTGTAGCTCTTTTTGTTTCTACTTGGTTGATTTCAGCCTAGTATCTAAGATGACAATGAGTTTGATTGATTTACTATTTACTTGCATTATTTATTTATTTTAAAAAGTTTATATAGCAGGTATGAAAAGGAGTGGGAATAAACCTTATATTTTAAATGAGTTGTATAGTCAAGATACTCATACAAGAGATGAGCCATACATATATCATGTTGTAAAACAATAAATACTAAATTCTGTATCAATATACAAAGATTTATACTGATAAGAACCTTAAACCTGTACCAATACATAAAATTCTGTACAAATGGAACAAAATACATACCTAATTCTGCATGACAACACAAAGATATCCACCAATGTACGATTATGTTTATAAAATGTTTTTTTTTTGGTTTAAGAGTATATTTAATAACCTACTACTAGTTGTTTTATTTTCTTATAGTATTTCTATATTTCCCTTTTTCTTTTCAACCCAATGTAATATATTGCCTCCTTGAGTTCTGAACTTAAGACATATTTATACTGATCTAATCAGAAAGCCCTTTCCAAATTCCAGTGTATTTAAGTAGTTGTGCTATTTGTCACACATTCAAAAAAATCCAAAGTCAATAGCATTATTTAATCTATCTCTAGATTTTACCTCCCCCCAACTCTGTGGACAGAGTTAATATCTTTAATGTTTGTGAGCTGTCTCCACCATTTTCTACCCATAACCTATATCTGTAACAAATTTCATGCCATGTTGTCTAAAATATTGTTGTATTGCAAATGTCACATATTTAAAAGCACCATCAGCTTCAGTCTGTAAAGGCATTTCCAAGACAGTCACTATCTCTAGTAAATATGCAATTAGAATCATCCTTTTTAGAATTAAAGAAGGAAGCCCATTGGAATTCTGGATATGTACCAATTGTACAGTGTATCAACATGTGCATATATCTTAATTCCTTAAACTCTACAAAATGAAATATGCAAGTTATAATATGGCATTGTTCTAAGGTGGTAAATTTGAATAAAATTTGAATTGTTAATTTAGCATACAGACCTTTAGTAATTATGCTTGATAATATAAATATCATATCTATTCTGGCCATACTGGTTTATAGTACTTTATTGGTATCTTTTATTCTAATGTCTTCTCTAAACCTTGCTTTCATGTTTCATTTTCATCTATCTGTTGTGTATTCTGACCTACACATCTTTGCTTTATGACCTCTATTCTGGCATCTAATTTTAAAAGGATATATAGAACTACAGTTATTAATGAACATGTTATTATTTGTATGCTGACAGTTAAAACAACAGTGTTTTCCATAGTTTAATGTGGAAAATACATTAACTTCTGAAAGTCTTTCTGGATATCTTATTTTATATGTAAATTCTGTATTTCGTGACTGTCTATGTTCAGTTTATTTATTTATTTATTCATTTATTTATTTCATTTTTAGCATCCATATATCTTTGAAAACACTATTTATTTCTCCTTTCTATCCTTCAGAGGACATCAGAGACTTTATTCTTTTAATTTTAAAGTTAATATTTTCCTATGTAATTTTATACAGTTTCTTTTTAGCATTAAGTAATAATTTCAAACATTTTTAAACCTTATCAGAAGTTTGGCTGTGTTTGGATTTTTTCTTTTCTGTCTTTCATTTCCCTCTGTAGTTCATCTCAGTCACTGTGTTATGGTTCGCCATGACCCTCTCTTTTCTTTCATAAGCTAACCTTTTGCCTTCCAATTGAAGAGATGTCCTGCCTCACCTGATTCCTGAACACTTGCCTGTTCTGGGAAGTTGTCGAGTCCAAGGTGCTGGTTCCTTAAGTAGCATGGGTCTGACTAGCATGATCCTCCTCAGCTTGGGTCTAGGCAGCATGAGTTCTCACAGCTTGTGCCTCCCTCTTTAGTCTCTCCTGGCTGAAAAATTGCTGAATTTGGGAAGGGTTTGTGAGGCTGCTCTGTATGAAGAGTTAGTCTTTCCATTTAGCTTCTTTAAAAAAACTTCCTCTGCTTTGTTTCTTCAAGAAATTCTGTTTTTAGCTGGAGAGAGATCTATTCAAGAAGCACCTGAACTCCTGTCTGAGAAACTGTTGTTGCTAAGTAACTGTTGTTGTGTGTATAGCAGGAGTCTCCATACAGGCCAGTTTGTCTGTGTCTTCAGGGGAGGGGAGTCTGGAGCAGGGGCAAAATACCTGTAATGGTTCACAGCCACAAAGCTCCACGCAACTGTCTCCTCTGCTTTATACCAAGAACTCTAATAGTCTGAGTGTGAAATATAAAGGTACAAATAATATGCCATCTAAGTTCTGTGTCAAGTGTAAATACTGATTTTAATAAAAGCATATATTCTAAGTTAATATAACAACTTGTTTTCTTTATGCTATCTAATTCCCCAGTAACAACACTGAGAGACCAAGATTTACTTTCAAGCTTTACCTCAATACCTGGGCAGTCGTTTGATATATTTTCATGCTCTAAATTAAACTGACTACACCCCAGCCAAAATTCACATGATACTTGCATTTAGGGCCTTCCATGCTCCAGTTCGACCATCATGATGTCTTTTCTCCTTCCTCCTCATGGCTCAGCCTATCTTACTTTTCTCCCTTTTTCCCCAGGCTGGTGGAAGTCCCACCCTATTCTCTCTTTTGTACAGGCACAGCTGATCAGCTTTTATTGATAAGGCAGCAAATAAATGTTAAGCATTGTTTACACAAAGTGAAACAGGAGATTCTTTACATAAGCATAAAATGTTGAGTCTAGTCTAAACTGAAAGAAGATATGAAAGCAGATAAATTAATATTTGAATAACACAAGGATAAACTTTCCACATTGCACAAAAAAATTATGCCTACAACCTGACATTATCTTTTGTGTTAACTGTAGGAGGAGAATTTTACAAAGAAGAAAACAAGTGGCAAATCCATCTTTCCAGCAGCTGCCAGGAATCACAAGATTCTTGCCTTGATCCTGGTGTCTGTTCACAAAAGTAAAACCCTAACTAAGACAAACCCCCTTCTTTCTAGACTAGCAGTTAGCAACAAGACACTCATCATTCCAAGTTGTCCAATAAATAAATAAATAATTTAGGATTCTTAGAAATAGGCTTCTTCCACATAAGTTTTTCCTTTAAAAGAAGTATCACACTTGTAGAAAATGGATCTTGAACAGATCTCACCAGCACTGTTACTAAGACTACTGCTGCCCAGAGAATCTCTCCATAATATGTGCTATGGTTAATTCACTCCATTTGACTTTGGAGTACCCATGTCCCTGGAGTGTTTCCTGAGTCATAATTTACCATGTGCTTCTCGACTTTAAGCAAATTAAATTATTTAGGTGACACACAGATCCCTGCTACACTCCTGACTTAAAACTCATGTGGTGCTTCTCTCAATGTGTGTGTGTGTGTGTTTGTGTGTGTGTGTGTGTGTGTGTGTGTGTGTGTGTCTGAGTGTGTGTCCTATGGTCACACAGGCCCAAAACAGAATTTACATGCTAATGAGATATCTAGACGCCCGGAGGGCTTAGCCAATAAGTTACCTTTGTCAGACATGTTTCCATGCAAAAGATATTGAATCTTAGGCCTTCCGAAGTGGGGTATGGTTTTATGCATCCATTTTCTGCCATGACAATAAAGTATTTAGACCCATGATTTTTTTTTTTCATCAAGATCCACCATGAGCAGCCATGAAGAAGGCCTTCACCTACAGAGTGGCAGCCTAATCCCCCATAGAAGACCTCTCTGGCCTCACAGCCACAAGTGCAACCAAGCCTGCCTCCACCAAGCTAAGGACTATCACTACTGGGACAAGCTGGAACTCCCCTCTCCCTTGCCTTCACCCCCAGTGGTGCCTGGATGTCCAAGAGTCTGCGAAGTCCATGGTTCTGGCCTTGTCACATGCCTGGGAAGCCTCGGACCACCTCTGGCTTTCCCAAATTTCAGACTGTACTTTCCAAACCCTGAGTTGTGTCTTGGCACTTCCCTACAGCCCAGCATCTGCCCCAGCTTAGGCTGTGGGATAAGTGCAGTCAATCTCCCAGCATTCGGCCTACCCAAGTGGCCTAGCTCTGTGGCAGGGCAGGCAGAAGCCTACAATAGGCCATCAATAAAAAAGGAGTCACATGCCCATTGTTCTCCAGAAGACCACCTAAGCTGGTGGTCAATGCTTCAAAGTACAGGAACCACTTCCTCTATTTACATCTGGGTTCACCATAAAATGCTGCCAGATACATTTTTATCGCCATGTAAGTTGTTACTCAATCTGAATAAGATCCATGTTCCTAACATGGTGTTACTCTAAAAATCAATTTATAGTATTTATTATTCTGAATATCGTAGTTGTACTTGTTTTAGTTAAGATTTTTATTGCTATGATATAAAAACATTATCAGGCCAGGCAGGGGTGGCATACCCCTTTAATCCTAGTACACAGGAGGAAGAGACAGGTGGATCTCTGTGAGTTAAAGGCCAGCCTGGTCTACAGAGTAAGTTCCAGGACAACCAAGCCTACACAGTGAAATACTGTATCAAAAAACCAAACCAAACCAAAACAAAACAAAGAACAAAATCATTTTTAAAAGCCATTATTAAAATTACTTGGGGAGGCAAACTTGTATTTCAGCTTACATTTTCATACCACATTCTATCACTGAGGTAAATCAAGGCATCAAATAGGACATAAACCTAGAAGCAGAGAGCATAGCTTTCTTCCCTTATACAGCTCAACCTGCTTTCTTATAGAGTCCAGGGCCACTAGCACAGAGATGGTACTACCTACAAGGAACTGAGCCTTCCCTTATCAATCATCAAAATGGACCACAGTCTTGCTCACAAGGCAATCTGGTAGGGTTATTTATTTTTTAAGTCCCAGTTTCTTCTTCACTAATGACTCTAGCTTGTGTCAAAAACACATAAAAATAATCAGAAAGATACCAAAAATAATTAAAAATACATTTGACATTTGGAACATTTTTGGATTTTAGCATGTTACTTCTTATAAGAGATACGTAAAGTAAAAAGTATTCACTGAATGAATTTATTTTGTGTACAGAAGCATGTGAAAATCAACAAAGCTTCCAAAATTGCTTCTTGGAAGATCTTAGCCAAAGCACATGGGAAAATGGTTTCTATTTCTTCTTGTTTTCATATGTATATGTGCATGTATTTGTGTCTTGTGTGTGTGTGTGTGTGTGTGCATGAATACAGGTATTTGCTTTTGCACATGTAGGCAGAAGCCAGCGTAGGATATCACATGTCCTGCTCTACCATCTATGCATTTAGTCCTTGAGAGAGAGTGTTTTACTGAACCTGCAGCTAGGCTGACAGCCAGCAAGCTCCAGTGATCCTGTCTTTATCCTCTATATTGATGCTGTCACAGACCATGTGATCAGAAGTGTCTTAGGATTTGAACCCAGTTCTTGATGTTTACACAGTAAGCATTCTTATCATCTGAGCCATGTCTGTATCCTCTACTAAGTGTTTTAAAAGGAACATAAACAAAAGTAAAAGTTACCTATCCTAGAACCCTAAATGAAAACTTGAATCTGACAGGCTTCATCTGCTTATTTCAGCCCTTTATTCCTATCAATCCTTGTAACCTGATTCTTTCTGTTTTGGATACTCACTAATTCTAATTGTTCCTTCCAAATAAATCCACCTTCCAACAGAATATTGTACAACAGCACTTTGAATAGACCTCAATATAACTTTCATGACTCTGTTGTTAATTATGTGGTTTGTATATGAAATGTCCCCTATTGTACCTTACCAATTTAATGCTTGACCGCCAGTTAGCTAGGTTATTTGTGATGGCTACAGAACCCGAAGTGAATGGAGCCTTTCTGGAGGCTAGGTGTAACTAGGGATGGACCTTGGTGATAACATTACAGCTTTACTTCCATCTGCTTCCTGCTTCCTGCCTAGGGATACAATGTGACCACTTGTCTCATGTTCCTGCCATGACTGACTATACAGAAACAATGAGCCACGATAATCCCTTTTCATCTTAAACAGTTTCTTGCCAAATATTTGGTCACAACAAGCAGAAAGGTAACTAATACATTATTAGTTTAACTATATTTTATGAGCAATATTTTTAATGTATATATATATATATGTATATATATATATATATATATATATATATATATATATATATATATATATATATATATCATAGCAGTTTTATATGCTGACTTGGAGGAGTTGGTTCACTTCTTCTATCCTGTTGATCCTGAGGGTTGACTTCAGGCTCAGAGGCAAGTGCTTTACCCAGTGGCTCTTTAAACAAACAAACAAACAAAAAAATACTTTCCAAGAAAACAACTTTATACCTTTGTATCCTTACCTTTGTTTACTTGGATTTTTGTAATGGAAACTCAATTTTTCATTTTAGATTGGATTACATTGAATCATGCATCCCAGCAAGGTCTCTAATTCAGTATGGGAAGATACGAAGGCATGAAAGAATCCACGAAATTACTGATGTAAGTCAATCTAATTGCTATGTGAGAAATTAACTTTACAAACAGGAATATGTGCTGTCTTAGAAGAACGTTACCCTTATATTTTTATAAATCACTTGTATCTTACCTATTGTGAAAATTATAGAAAATAAATGAGCATAGGTGATTTTTTTTGCTTATAGTGATGGTTAAATATATGTGACAAGATTTGTGAGACACAGTGTGCACCATTCTTAACAGATTTATAACCTAGCTGTTTCTGTGAAGATGTATATGGATGTGTAAATTAACATTTAAACCTAGTGTACATAACTCAGAATTCCTGCCTCAATATGAATGAATTTCAACTAATTAGATGAAGTTTTGTGTAGAACAAAAGCTGACTCTCTAAAAGTGAAATGAATTTTCTTTTGAATATTTAATTTTCTTTGCAACATATGCTGATTGTGAAAGTCAAGTGAGTTGGCCTGTGGACTGGAAGAAATCATGATCAGAACTATTCTGGGGTCAAGTATGTACAGACTCTTACTGTGATCAGATTTCAGCCCCACTTTTTCACCAACCTGCTGTGTGAACATGTGCCAATTGCTTGTGGTGATATGTGTGACCCACCTTTCTATATGTAATATATATTATATAATGTATATAATTTCTAAATGTAAACTGGTCAGACCAGAATGGATTTTGTGCCCTTTGACACTCTAGGCTTCCAGATTCAAAGTGAGCAATGGCACCATAACCCTTGCATCTGTAGGTATATTCTCTTCAACAGTGATATTGAGATGCTAAATGTCATCTCACCACGCCTAACTCAACTCTAACTACAATTACTTCACAAGAACAGGAAAACACATTATTTATTTTACAAGCTGAAGCCTCCCTGGAAAATTAAGCATAGCCAAAATGCCTTACCAACTCCTGAGTCGAGGCTAAAGAGTGATATTGGAGGGTAGGAATTGAGACCAGGCCTACACTCTCAGCTTAACAACTAGGACAAGGAGCTGAATGTATTTTTCCCACCTATGGCATAACAATATTTTCTGGAGAGTGCCGGCAGGAATACAAGTGCACTGATCAATACACAGTATAACTGCCTCAGAAAATTTCTGCAACCAATTTGTCTAAGAAAAATAGTTTGCTCATCTGAGCAAACAGATCACCTTTTCAGACAATATAATTCTCACCTGGCTAACAGCTTGCGGATCAAATAATGGTTTATTTATTGAGATTCACTTTAACACTCACATGGTGTCCATCAACCCAAATTTGTTATACCATAAAATTCGCTCACCTATAATAAGCCTGGAAAGATGGTAAGTTATTTGAAGTGTATCTCATTATTTTGTGAGGACTTTTCCCCATTTCCTTCCTTGAGATACCACTGAGGTTATCAGGAAAGTACTTTGCCTTCCCTGTGATAGTAGAAGTAATACACTTAGCTCTACTTAACGAGGGAGTTTGTTGGAAATCTTGGCACACTCATCTGTGATGAACTGATCCATTTCCCCATACAGATAGACAAATAAAAGCCAGAAATTTATGTTAAAGCACTATGAGCAATTTGTCATTAGTCCTGTGTTTGTGTTGTGTGAATATTTTATATATTCTGTACAGCAAAGCCATGTCAAATATGCTATATTATGTGTGGTATTTCTCCTACTCTGTCAGTTGCGATTTGTGTGTGTTATTGACTCGATTATTTCATAACGATTTGTTATTGACTTCACTGTGCACGTTTTTGTTGGATTTTTTAATTTAAAACAGAAATGTATTTTCCCTTCATATGTTTAAGTTTGCCTTTACGGATATCTATACACCTGATGAACCAGTCTGCTTCCATCTTAGGCTTAAAAGCCATCGTATAGTAAAGACAAACTAGGTTTATACCTGTATACAAATTAACCTCTATTTCTCAAAGATCAAGTCCCACGTGTAGCCTTAACTACAAATTGTTCTATAATACCTGTTCAACCACATCTTTATTTCAAGAGTTATTACTATCATCATGCAACCCTACTCTTATTTCAAAAAGTTGTTAGGACTACCTTGTTATTACTACCTGTTTTTATGGTTATCTTGGTACAATCACCTTGCAATCATTTCTTTGTTTCAGGAAGTCTTTAAGACTTACTTGTTCTGTTTATATTTTTCTCCTATAACTATGACTATCGTACCCACCAAATCACTCATTTTGAAGCCTCCTATCCTTAATCTATTAAAAAAAACCTTATCTTCCTCATATCCAATGCCAGCTTCTTGAACCCTGCCTTCTAGGGATGCAACCTGGGTACTTGAATACATAAGCATGCTTTAATTAATTTGACCTTGATGATTTGAGTGGGTGGACTTTGTCCTTACATCTTTGGAATGAACATACCAAGTGTGTGCCTGGTGCCTAAAGTCAGACGAGAGTGGTAGATACCCTTGAGCTGGGGTTACAAGTGGATATAAACCACCATGATGGTGCTAGAAACCAAAGCTCAATTCCCTTCAAAATTAGCAAGTTTTCCCACCACTGAAGCATCTTTCCCGTCCTGATTTTTATTTTTATGCAGTCAAATTCATTGATTTTAAACATAAAAACACAATTGTTGACTTTTAATAGTGCAGCCAGTAGAGTGTCTTCAATTTCCCCTGATTATATGATTAAAATTGTGGTGTAGTAGTACTTATTCTGAAAACCAGAATTTATTCAAGCAGTTTGTCCCTTTACTGCCGTGAATAGAAATTAAGCTGGATGAGTCTTTTAAAATAAATGCATTCATCATTATGTATATGATGAATATTATGATTCTGCCATACTCTTTATTTGTGGATAAAGAGAAAGAAATAATACTGCAGTATTTCATGTTTTGTGGGAAATACAACTAAATATATAAAGCAGACAAAGCTTTCCAACCTGGAACTGTGACAAAATCACAAGCCCAAGCTAGAACCCTCACTCTTGTTTTGCCTACAAGTATGCTGTGCCTCCGGCCACTCTCTGCTGAGAATCTTTTACTTCTTTGCAAACAAATGCCATCTCCATGCAAGATGAGTAGTCCTGATACAGTAGGAAAAATGAAAGGTGGCCTACTTTGTTCTTAAAGGAAAGTACAAGAATCCAGATGAGAAATTTCCAACTGCATCAATATGGCCTCCTTTAAAAATGAATGGCTGTAGTTGGAGAGATGTCTCAGTGCTTAAGATGTCTCAGTGCTTGTCTAATTCTATACAAAACACCCATATTTACTTCCCAATACCTACACAGGAAGGTACACAGACACCTGTGATCCAGTTTTAGGAAATCTGTCATCCACTTTCCCGATCACTTTACACATGTACCAGCAGCATGTTGGGAGAAGAGAGTAAGCACGTCTGTGAGTTTGAGACCAGCTTGCTCTACATAGGGATTCCAAGGCTACCTAGGGCTATATGGACTCAAAGTCTCCAACTAAACACACACACACACACACACACACACAGACACACACACACATACACACATATCTATTTTTCAAAGTCTCACAGGTTTGAGTACTTAGCTCCATGCATTTCTATTTTTAAATATGAAACTCTGCTGTCTATTATTTTATGTAAACACACATATATAATCTAACATTTTTATTTGATTTGTCATATACTATTTTCTGATAATACTGAATAGATTATTTTGTGTAATCTAGAAGATTACTTCAGAAATTTGTCCATTTCGTCCAGGTTTTCCAGTTTTTTTGAGTATAGCCTTTTGTAGAAGGATCTGATGGTGTTTAGGATTTCTTCAGGATCTGTTGTTATGTCTCCCTTTTCATTTCTGATTTTGTTAATTAGGATTTTGTCCCTGTGCCCTCTAGTGAGTCTAGCTAAGGGTTTATCTATCTTGTTGATTTTCTCAAAGAACCAACTCCTCATTTGGTTAATTCTTTGAATAGTTCTTCTTGTTTCCACTTGGTTGATTTCACCCCTGAGTTTGATTATTTCCTGCCTTCTACTCCTCTTGGGTGAATTTTCTTCCTTTTTTTCTAGAGCTTTTAGATGTGTTGTCAAGCTGCTAGTGTGTGCTCTCTCCAGTTTCTTCTCGGAGGCACTCAGAGCTACGAGTTTCCCTCTTAGAAATGCTTTCATTGTGTCCCATAGGTTTGGGTATGTTGTGGTTTCAAGAGGGACACATGCTCCACTATGTTCATAGCAGCCTTATTTATAATAGCCAGAAGCTGGAAAGAACTCAGATGCCCGTCAACAGAGGAATGGATACAGAAAATGTGGTACATTTACACAATGGAGTACTACTCAGCTATTAAAAAGAATGAATTTATGAAATTCGTAGCCAAATGGATGGACCTGGAGGGCATCATCCTGAGTGAGGTAACACATTCACAAAGGAACTCACACAATATGTACTCACTGATAAGGGGATATTAGCCCAAAACCTAGGATACCCAAGATATAAGATACAATTTGCTAAACACATGAAACTCAAGAAGAATGAAGACTGAAGTGTGGACACTATGCCCCTCCTTAGAATTGGGAACAAAACACCCATGGAAGGAGTTACAGAGACAAAGTTTGGAGCTGAGAAGAAAGGATGGACCATCTAGAGACTGCCATATCCAGGGATCCACCCCATAATCAGCTTCCGAACGCTGACACCATTGCATACACTAGCAAGATTTTATCGAAAGGACCCAGATGTAGCTGTCTCTTGTGAGTCTGTGCCGGGGCCTAGCAAACACAGAAGTGGATGCTCACAGTCAGCTATTGGATGGATCACAGGGCTCTCAATGGAGGAGCTAGAGAAAGTACCAAGGAGCTAAAGGGATCTTCAACCCTATAGGTGGAACAACATTATGAACTAACCAGTACCCCGGAGCTCTTGACTCTAGCTGCATATGTATCAAAAGATGGCCTAGTCGGCCATCACTGGAAAGTGAGGCCCATTGGACACGCAAACTGTATATGCCCCAGTACAGGGGAACGCCAGGGCCAAAAAAATGGGAATGGGTGGGTAGGGAAGTGGGGGGGGAGGGTATGGGGGACTTTTGGGATAGCACTGGAAATGTAATTGAGGAAAATATGTAATAAAAAATATTTTAAAAAGAAGATTACTTCAGAAGCTATATGGTATGTAGCTGATCTCTAGTATAATTCTGTATGATTCATCAGTGGATTTACTGATATGGTCCTGCTCTTTTCTTCACATGTTTGCAGGAAAATTGTCATGTTATAACTTCAATAATAATCAATGCTCAGTTCTAAGATCCATATCATGATGATCGCATACATATACACATACAAATGAGTGTGTGTATATGTGTATGTGTCTTTGTATGTTTATGTGTGTGATGATACATAGTTGAAATTATTCTCTCAAAAACTTCTCACTCTCTACTCACTTGAAAGTACAGTTTTATAAAAATGGAAATTATGAACTTTGTAAATATTTAAAAAATGAAATAGACAAAGAATGCATAGTAATTGCCTTTACAAAGAAAATGTATCTAGATGGATTCTAGGTCAACACATAATTACTAAAATTATAGTCTTTATAACTATGTTACTTTAAATCGAGTGTTGTTCTAGACCTAAGTATAATCATTCTAGTATGAGGACTTAAGAAAAATGCATGTAAAATTGTGTACATAATATCTATGTTGCATAACTTTCCAGGAGACATAGACATCTAGGGACACTAGGTAGAATACCAGTGACAGATAAATTCTATCAAGGTCTAAACTGGTCAGCCAGTGAGCTTTTATTTTTCCTTGGGTGGGGGGATGGGGGTGAGAGGTGGAGGTGGGGGGTTGGTGATAAGGGGTGGAAGTTGGGGAGTGGGGAGTGGTTAATTACTAGAGAAGCATGGATGGAGATAGATGCAGTGTTTCTTGTAGGAATATGGATGACTCAAAGACACTTTCATCACTGAAAAGTCCACCACAGCATGGGCAATGACTTACTAAGCTACTTCTCTGGAGTTTCCTGATCATAGCTGTCCCTTGTCTCCATCAATTGCTTATTGCTTTTATGATAAGGGGCTTTTTTCAATCCTATAGCTTCCTTGAATTTATGGAGATTTATGAGTTCCTTGAGCTTCCCTTCTTCCATCTGGGAGAGAAATTTTCAATTCAGAGTAAATAACTCTATATACTTGATATAAATATATATCTCTTAAAACTGTAATTGTCACTTTTACTGTTATTATCTGTGCTCTGTCCCTATCATTTCTAAAAAGTCATTGACCTTGCTATTGAATGTTCACTGCTGCCAGTTTAGCATACACAAGAGGAGACTAAAGAACTACTTTCTCATCCATCCAACTTCACATACTTCCTTTCTTTAGAAGGCAAAGAAAACAAACAAAACAAAACAACACAAAAGCACAAGAACTATTCACACAACTTCTAAATCTTGTCACTCCACAAGAGAAAACTTCAGTACCACTCTAAAACAATAAATACATACTATTTTTAATACATAAAGCTCTAAGTGCCTTGTGTTATGATTGCCATAACTAATAAGAAAAATGAGGCTTTTAAGAAAAGCTGTCAATTATCTTTTTAAAAAGCTGTCAAACTTTCTTCTCTATACAATATATTCCAAGGAGGTTTTTTTTTTTTTTTTAAATAACGCTTATTTCCTTTCCAAATTTCTTCATTCCTTCAGCAAACACTGATTATTTTCCCTGGTGTCCTGAATAAAGATTGAAATCAGTGTGGATTTGAGGTTTATTATTTGATTAGTGCACCTGAATCATTAATGATATGAGCTCAAACCTTAAAATAGTTTGAATAAAGAGCTCCTGTCACATAGATCACACAAAGGAAGACCAGCAATGCCAGCCTTCATTTCTAGACATTAATATTAACCATTAATGGAGGCCCAAATCTTATTTTAGAAGAAAATTAAATAAATTCTAAAATACATCACGATGGTTGTGTTTTTGATCCATCTTCTCAAAATAGCATTTTAACATATATAATATAGTAAAAGATAAAGGTCAAGGGGTTGGGGCCAAGTTAGCAAAAGGGGCAGATAATTCTACCAGACGTATAATGTCAGAAAGTGATCAAACACTGTCTTTAGTTGGAATTCCTGTGTTACCTTGTTACAAAGGTTAAAGTCTGGCCTTTTCATAGCTGTTAGGCTTCTTCTTCTCCACCTGATCTGAGGAGCCAAACCAACACTCTACCTTGGAAACATCACATAAGCCCTAGTGAAATTATAGGTTCAACTTTCTGGAATGCCTCTTTATACAAATGAGGTATCCCCAATATCTCAGCCTCAGCAAATGAAACCACCCTAATAAGAACCCCTTCCCACTCTCCAAGATTCATATATGTATGTATAGACCTTGCTCACCTCCCAGAAAAGTGTGTGCATACAATCCTACCCCTAATAAAGATTTGTGTATATGCTAAGATAATGTCAGAAGACAGTTTCATTGAAGATTGTTAGAGAAGAACTTCATATAAAAATGCAGTAACATTAAGATCCTCTGAGAAGCACCCCCCCTTCTCACCCCACATTCTCCCCATCCACACACACTCTCCCAGCCTGACTGGGATCCTAATGATGCCACCCTTTTAGGGGTCCACTGCTTCATTCTTCCAGCCAAGTATGCAGCAGTGTCTATATCCTGAGGGAGGAAAGGGAGGACTCAGAAACACAACTGGACCTCCACATGCATAACACAATTTCTTGACAGCTGGAACACAAAATGGAATAAGGCATCTTGTCTTGCCATCATACTGTAAGAAAGAAAATAGTTCTGGGAGAAGGCATGAACATTACATTACATTGGAGTATTAAAAGATTTCAATTTCACCAAGCCTTATATAAAACACTGTGTCATACAAATCTCCTCAGAAATTTGCAAGAGATGAAAATGTATTTTTCATGTAGCTATTGTTCCATGTTAACTAAATCAAAACAAAAGAGGGACTACAGAGATCATTCAGTATTTTAACCACTCCCTGCCCCTACAAAGGGTAAGAGTTCTGTTTCTATCACACATTTCTGGTGGATCAAACCCACTGACAGTTCTAGCAATAGGGAAAGGGATGACAACTTTTGAGCTCCATGGGCAGCTGCATATACATGATGTGTATACCCACACAACAAATAAACGCATAAATAAAAATTAATCTTTTATTTAAGTTGGTCAGTATTAAATATCACCTCAACGAATGTATATAAAGATGTTATACGACAAGGTCTGTCAATCTCCATACCTGTACACTCTGGGTATCTACATCACCAATCTTTCGGAGTAATGATTTCCTATGTCCAGCTTCCTGGAGATCATTAGTTCCAACATCTCTACTTTTCTGTTCACGTCTTTCCCATTGTCTCACATGGATCTTTGTTACTTTTGCCTTACTCATTGTTTAATCTGAATCAATCACTTGTTCCTCATGGCTTCTGGCAATCACAAGGCAGTCATTTGTATATCCGTATGACCACTTTATAACTCTTCCATAGTCGATATATCAACTCTTGTGTGCATTTGACAAAACTGACTTTCCTCAGCTATTCTTGCATCATTAGTCAACCTTTGGTAACCCTGGCTTTCATAATTCTGTCTTTTTATGTTTCACTGCATGGCTCTCTGATTAATTTCTTCGAAGGCAATCCTGCCTCCTCTTTAATGCCAGAACAACATGATGACTTACTAGATAACTTAGTGGATGTTAAACAATTGCACAAAATGTTGAAAGTACTGAGATATAGTGTATAGATCCTGATTCATCTATCTTTAATGCTGCAGTTGAATGAAGCATGGGTATTTTATAAGTCATTGTCAGGAATAAGAGAAAGAAATGTGTTCCAAGTACTACTGTTTTGTTTTCAGACTCCATTTAATCATACTGGGAAACTATGTTCAAAGTCCCAGGCCCTAGAGGACCTGGGGGGCTTTCTAATACCTGAATAGGTTCTGTTGTAAAGACACAGTTTTCTGAGTCCAGCTCTCTCAGGGACAACTTGTAAGAAGATTGCCTTCTTAGTCCATCAATGTCAAGGACAACTTCTCCAACTTGCTGACAGGTTCAAACAAAATTCATGTTCCCAGGCCCAGGTATCAACTCTTATCCTGACTGGTGGAAACTCCTTGTTCAAACTTCATGTCAGAATATGATTGCACAGTGCTCCAGCCTACCTTGCTTCCCTCTCAACTTTATAGTTTCATCCTTTTTTTTTTTTCTAGATGCAAAAGCAAGAGGTTTATTTTCTGGCAGTTGGGGTCAACTCTCAATCAGTCCTTCAAGGCAAGTGATGAGAAGGCAACCCCAAATGGTTATTACAAACAGTTTTAATACATTTTAGGGACACAGGTTACATCAGAATGGTTACAGCTCAAACTTATTGGCTAAGCATATTGACCTTTAAAATCTATTGGGTAGCAAGCGTGGCATGCATTTGAACTCTACCTGGGACTTTCCAGATGGTCAGGTGGCTATCAGTCAGTACATTCTGAGAATTTTGTATTCAAGGATGTTCCTGTGAGTAAATAATGGAACTTGGCCTAACCTTGATCCCAGGTGAGAAGGGGAATCTGTAAGTAGATTGTGGGACTGGGAAAAAAGGCCATAGGAGCCATCATTCCCCCCTTTTTCTTGTACAAGCTCCAACCATGGAGCAACAGTCAGTGGTCTTGGATAAATAACTCATATTCTTCAGGTCCTATCCTCAGGGTCTCATATTGTTGGTTTGGGACCATCAGCTGCACTGTTCCTATCTTCTCCTTTATGAAGGCTATAAGATTGCTCAAAATGCAGGGTCCAATGTCAACAATAACTGTAGTTTCATTCTTTAAATATGCTATACAACTATCCTTCAGCTTTGCAGTTCAGATTCTGTGTTCTACTCCCCCTGATCAGTAACAGACTAATTACAATAAATTTTTGTCTTATGCATTGATCTGGTGTTTGAGTTTTGTTGCATCCAAAGAAAACCCATAGCAGTCATTACCAGGGTAAAACCACTGACTACTGTAGGGTGCCATTGTATGACAAAACTTTTTTTTTTCTGGTGAGATACTACATACACAAGTCTACTTACTCTAGAAAGGGAGAGATACTACATACACAAGTCTACTTACTCTAGAAAGGGAGCCCACAATACACCAATCTTATGGATACCACTCAAATCCAATCTTGCAAATCAGTGAGTTTTATTGAGGTTACTCTCAGGAGTATAGGTGAGGGATTACATGAAGAAATGACTCAAAGATAACTGTACTGAGAAGCCCTACCACAAAGCCTGAAGGTATCTTAACAAGTGGGAAAGTATCCTTTCCAAGGAATTTGGTTGGTCATACTCTGTTTTGGGCAGCTATCTTGGTGCCAGTCTTTGCTGCAATTTTCTTTCTTTCTTTCTTTCTTTCTTTCTTTCTTTCTTTCTTTCTTTCTTTCTTTCTTTCTTTCTTCTTTCTTCTTTCTTTCTTTCTTTCTTTCTTTCTTTCTTTCTTTCTTTCTTTCTTTCTTTCTTTCTTTCTTCCTTCCTTCCTTCCTTCCTTCCTTCCTTCCTTCCTTTCTTTCTTTCTTTCTTTTTTCTTTCTTCTTTCTTTCTTTCTTTCTTTTTTTCTTTCTTCTTTCTTTCTTTCTTTCTTTCTTTCTTTCTTTCTTTCTTCCTTCCTTCCTTCCTTCCTTCCTTCCTTCCTTCTCTCTCTCTCTCTTTCTCTCTCTTTCTTTCTTTCTTTCTTTTTTTTATTAGATATTTTCTTCATTTACATTTCAAATGCTATCCCCTTTCCTAGTTTCCTCCCCCCTCCCCCTGCTCCCCAACCCACGCACTCCCACTTCCTGGCCCTGGCATTCCCTATACTGGGGCATAGAATTTTCACAAGTCCAGGAGCAACTTTAGCAGCTTGACTCACTTACTCTGGTAGTGAGGGGCTTAGTGAGTCTGGTCAGTTTTAGGGATTTCCTATAGCTATTTTGAGTTGTTAATCTTCTTGCTTAAGAGGAATGGTGGAATAAGGGAAGGTTGTAATTTTGAAGAAAATTATTACAAAAAACATACCAGCAACATAGAGATACATTCTACCTTTAGGAATGTGAAATGCAATAAAAACCAAACATATTTACTAATTGATAAAAAAAATGATAAATATTTTATAAGGTAAATTACACTGCTTTTCAATGATACCAAAAGAAAGTAGTGAACTTTGAAAACCTCATCTAGACATGGGGGTTCATACCTGTCGTCCCAGTATGTGGGAAATTGTAGGTGGATCTAGTACCTAGTATCTAGAGTTTGACCAAGATTAGCCTGTACAATACAAGACCCTGTCTTAAAAATGAAAACAGAAACAACAAAATATTCAGAATGGCCCTAGTTCCTGGGAGCCTTTTCCTCTCCTCTCATTTCAGCTCAATTTGAATAACAAAAAACCATATTTTGTTTTCTGAACTAAAACAGGCTGCTTTTTCCATGCTTCTTATAAAGACTCTTTCTTGTGCAGAAATCCTGCTTCCTGGGTTCTACTTTTATTTTTAGACACCTTATTAGTAAAAACTGGAGAAAGGAACATGCTTTCTTTACCATCCTAACTCGATTGTTCTTTTGTATTATCTTAAAATAGCTTCATAGTTGTGTGAGTCACCTTTAGGCCTATGTTCAATTCAAACTTAAATTTTGGGACATATACAGCGCCTATGTCTTATTCATCACTTTACTCTGCATGTCTAATTGCTATCAGGTCATTTGTCTGAACCACCGTGTGATCATTCCACCAGCCTCTGCTCAAGGGAGTTTCTGTGAAAAGGTTTCCTGTTTGAGTTTTCATATCCTGGCAAACGTGAGCTAGCTTGTTTTTTACTAAAGATAATGAACAGAAGAGTCACCTCTTTCTTGATGTCACTGTTTGAAGATCCTTTCCTTGTGCTGACTGTACTTGCCAAAGACATGACTACTTCTACCTTAGAACACATCTCCTTACAGAAATGAGACCTGGATGCTGTTTGAACACCACCAGACTAGCCTGTGGCTTCTGTTTCATTAGACCACTGCATGGACAATGTGAACAGAGTTACTAGAACATAGTAGGTGTGCCATGGATGCCTGAGAAAAGTAACTATGTTACATATGCATGCCCTTCTAATTACAGCAAAGGCAATTTCATTTCAATATTGTCAAAACCACTTCCTCTATCAATCATTAAATTCACATGGAAATTAACTTCACCAATGAAGTAAGTTTATCTCATATAGCACACTGAAGAAATTGCAAAGCAAGAAAAAGTAAGCATTCAAAACCTCTTTAAAATGTTTCCTACAATTTTGGTAAAAAATGACACTATCAAGTGTTTATTTCTTTTCTTTTCTTTCTTTCTTTTTTTTTTTTAAAGTGAACTCCACACAAGAATGAAAGGGAATATTTTTCTCCATTTTAAGTTTGCCCTTATGATTAGAGATTACCATCTATATTCTCCATTTTTACGCTAGTTCTTGCTAGAACTTAGTGGATTTCCCAGACTAGTGTTGAGTTTTTCTTACATTTCTATGTAATCTTTATTATGCCTTTACAACTTATATCTCACTATATAGGAGTAAGTTGAAGATACTTTATCTCCTTAATTTGAAAATCCAAGAGACTCCAAGGCTTTTTTCCCTTAGCAAACAAGGAAACTAATCTAAGAGTTAAGCCCTTTCTCATATCAGCCCCTGGTTCAAACTTACTCAACCAGCTGTGATGGCAAAGGCAGGGGGTCTAGAAAAATGCCAGAAACAAAGTGTATTTTCTGACAGGGGCTGAACACATCCTTCATTCACAGTAGCACTTTTAGTACGAGTCAAACTGCCAGAGTTGGAATGTCATTTTCTGTAATCTCCTTCCCTAGGTGTTTTCTTGTTAGAGATGGCCAAATTAAGAGTGCGTGAGAGATTTGGATGTTAGAGCCACCATTACACTTGGAAGTCAGGCAGTTACAGATGAGGAAGAGATGCACAAGGTCAGGTAATCCAAAGAACCCCTCTTGTCCCCATTCCATGTCTAGCTCTCCATCATGTCTGTCTGTCTTGCTGATTGTCACCTGTCCCAGAAATAGAAAGTCCCTTCCAGAATGGTTTTGCCAGAGATCCTGGGAAGCCTCTCTCTAAGACCTGGCTTTGAGTAACATTGGTAAAGCCAGTGAGACAGTTTCTCTGATTATCTAACTGCTCCTTTCAAACTCTCCTTCACTCCTACATTTGTGGACTCTGGCATTTCTGCAAGGCACGCTTTATTTCACAATGTGCATAGAGCCTCTGTCGCCTTTACTAATACATCCAATTAGCACATTAATTGCAACATCCTACACATCACTTTTATTGGTGAAAAAGTTTGCTAAGCTGATACTTTGAAGATGTTAATTATAATGAAACAGCTGTTATGGCATAAATTGGCATACACATTTGCAAATACAGTCTAACCTTTGACACTCAAATATGTACAATAAAAACTTATTGTAATGCATTGGTTTCTCAAAAGTATCACCAAGCAAATCACACAAAAATGAAGCTATGATTAAATAAAAGCCTTTACATATTAAAGATCTAACAATGGGTATTGCAATGCATGCCTGTGATCCCAGCAGGCGAGAAGTTTTGGCAGGGACATTATAAGTCAACAAGCAAAGCAACACAGGGAGATCCTGTCACAACAAACAGAGAAGCAACATACTCTAGGAAACTCTGCCACACAAGAAACACTTTAGCTTTGTATTTTCAAACCTTATTAGTGAAGAGAAAATGCTTTCTTTTTTCTTTTCTTTTTTGTTTTTTTCCAAATTCAAAGATTATATGTACCTAACAATACTGAGCAAAGTGAAACAAAAAGCTAAACAGATTGGGGGGAGCATTTGGCAATATACGTTTTAGTTTTGGTTTTGGTTTTAACATAAGGAAGCTACTAGCTTTATAACTCAGCGTGAATACTACAAAGAAATCACACCGGATTTTAACTGTAAAAGAATTGATGCTGGGAAGGCCTTAAGGATATAGCACACAGTTGATGCCCACGTGTGCTTTTCTGGCTTTTGTTGCACTTTAATAAGTGAATCTTGACTTGCTGGTTGGCTGAATAAATGAACGAATGAAGAAGGAGCATCTCTTTCTTGCTATTAGTATGTAGGAGACTGATGGTATTGGAAGTGAGTCGTTCTATTATGGGCTGCCAATCTGCTCTCAGCCAGGCTGTTTCTGAAAAATGTTGGTGTGAATACACCCTTCAATATTTCTTCCACATTGACTGTAAATATAATCTAGGCATAAATCATCAAAAGTAAATACCAGTGAGCACTTTAATCCTTTGCAATAAATCAAGGAAATGGGGAGCCTGTGCCTGATGATGAAGCTTTAGTGTAGGTCAAAGCAGCAGTCGGTTGAAGAAGGAGCACATTTGAAAACACAGAACATTTTGCTAAAGACTGAGAGTTTCTCAATAATGAAGGATCACTTTGTTCTTATTCCTGTCTTTTCCAGTTATTATACTGAGATGTTTTCCTTCTACAAGCTAGACTAAGTGAGAGCAAGTTTGTGTTTTCAGAACGTCTGCCATTCCATGAAGCTTTACTAAATTATAGACATGATAGAAAACTGTTTCCAAAACCCTTCTGTCCTCAAATAACTCTAACACAGTAGATGATATGTATATAAGTAATTTTAATGCAAAGTTGAATGTGTTCGTATGTTCTGTGTCATAAGTAGATTAAGTTTTGCTAAGTTTGGCAGAGGGAAAAATTATTTTTCAGACTCACAGACCATCGAACTCTCCTGGTATGGGTACCATTTGACAAACTCCTGGAAGAAACAGTAAGAATATAAAACATGATGAAACTTTCAACCGAGTTTTATCAAACCAAGGAAGGCTAACTTCTTGTACAAATGTTACAAAAAAAATTCCCAGATAATTTTAAACTTTAAGCAAATAATTACAAACATTTGCAAAACTCCACCAGGAGCTATTCTGGACTTATCTATACTGAAATTCACTTCTTTCTTCTCTGATTTTAGCTGTATACAAAATATCCTCGGTTTGAAGACAATAATCCTTAAGATTCTTTTCAAAGGATTTTATCAGATTGTTGAATTTCTTTGTGCCACACTAGTTGTAAACTTAATATTAGGACTTTTCATCAAATATATAACCTAATTAACAAAGACAAATGCATCAATGCATTCTGCCCTTGGCCTTCTGTGCTAGTGAATCTTGACTGTCAGCTTACCTAGATATGGAATTGTCTAGGAAACAGATTTCTGGGAATGGCTATGACTGTATTTCCAAGAGGTTTAACTGGAGAAACACCCACCTTGTATGTGGGCCATATCATCAGTGGACTGAGGAATCAGAAAGAATGAAAAAGAAAACAAGAAAGACAGTTTAGAATCTGTGTGTGTGTGTGTGTGTGTGTGTGTGTGTGTGTGTGTGTGTGTGTGTGTAGGGATTCCTGACTATGTAAGCTATTGCATGGTCTCATGCCCACCATAAGAGGCTGCATTCATTCTAAATTCATGGGCCAAAATAAATCATTTGTCCTATAAATCATTTTGAACAGATATTTTGTCCCCGTAGTTAAGTAATTTGCATCTGCAGTATGACATTTTAAATTTCAGTATATGCATTAAAATATCAAAAGTAATCACAAGAAAAGTAGAATTAGGGAAAATCAAACCCATCCTACTCTGAGGAGGGAAGATGAGAAAAAGAAAAGTATGCCAAACCATTGAAACAAATGAAGAGGATGACGTAACTACCAAAGAGGCCCAGCAAGTGAAGACTGTGAGACAGAGCTGGGTAAGAGCAAAGCCAGGAGCAGCAAGGAAAATAGCTTCAGACATAGAATAACACTAAATTTGAAAAGAGCTGTAATTTCAGCATCCCATCAAGAGATGTTATAAAGTGCACTGTCTAGAATGATTTCAAAATACAACTCTTTAGGAATGTTTGTCATAACATAGTACAAAATGAAGGAGCACGGCTTAATTTTGTACTATGTTTTATATATTTATATAAATTCATAATTTAGTATATTAAATTATATTTATATGAAAAACATGCTCTACCAGTAAAATTCAGCAGAAATCTACTGAACTCTCTTTGTAAAAGTAAACAATATGTGTGTAAATTGAAGGCACTGGGGGAAAATAATCATTATGACAAACATTGTGAAATACAACTATGTGCTACATAAAACATTAAAACAAAATAAAAATATTAGAAGAAAATCACAAATAGAAGACAAGTAATTCATCATGAAAGATGGTTTAAAATTGAGACTGATACATAGAATTTAAAACTAAATAGTAAGTGTAGCAGCAAACCTGAGAAGCTTGGGCAAATTCTGATCATACCCCCACCAACAAAGGAGATAGAATCCCAGTAATGAGATAGGCACATACATAATTAAACAATGACTCAGAAGGATACTTTGTAAATTATACCCAAATGTGTAGTTAATAATAAGAGATGGATTTTTTCAGACTTAAAAACAGGTAGAATAATTGAATGTACCAGTATAGATAAACGTTGAACTGTAGAGTTAATTAAATATTTACCATGTTATATAAAAGCCCCTAACTCAACACTGTTTTATGAGAAATTGTATAAAGAGTTTAAGTTTTAATTTGTCAGAACTATTCTAAGAAGTGGAGTGGAAGGGGTGAAGGAACTTCATAAAATCTTTCCATTATTTCAGAGATCAATTTACTTTAAACCTATAAAAAAAATAGAGAACAAGAACAAAGTATGGAATTGATACAGAAATGCCTTCAGTGACAGCCACCTACTGTTTACTCTATGAGTTTTTCTCGAAATGTAGGTGATAACTCTAGTGTGGGTGCCTACAGGGTTGCCTCCAAAGCTGAACTTTTCTTAATTATTAGAAAAGGAATTATTTTGGATGGAAATAAGGCCTCAACCTAAGAAAGGAATTTCAGGAGCACAGAACAGAGGGTCCTCCATGGGAATCCACAGAGCCAGCAAATGAAGTGAGGAAAATAATAGAAGGCAACCTGAACTCAGACAATGCACTTTACAAGATATGAAAAACAAACATGTCAGTCTTTTCAACTTAGTAATTATTAACAGCACTGCAAAACTAGAAAGAAACCAAGGCAGGTGTAGTGGTGTGGGCCTGTTACCTGACACTGTAGAAGCATGTGCAGAAGCACAGACTGCTCAGGGCCAACCTGGGCTACATGCAGAGACCTGTTAAGTGGGGAAACTGGTATGAAAGAGAAAGAGGGAAATGGAGGTAGTTTGTACTATAGATAAACTCATGAGGAAATACTACAAAACATAGAATATTTTTAATTAAGGAAACAAAGCAAAAATGTAAATACTGGGAGACACTGTTCCTTAAACCAGACTTAATAATTTAAAGCTATATTTCTGTAATTAACCTATAAATCCAAGACATTCGCAATATAAGCATGATCATTTTAATGAAAATTAGCCATTCAAAAGATTAGTTTAACAAAGAGGTTTTATAAATGGTGAACAACAATATTTAGGAAAAGTAAAGTCAAAGGGTGTGACTATTATAAAGTATATAAATCAAGGCTCCATGAAATCTGCATGGCAATAAAGAAATTTATTAATGGGGAGTTATAGAGTACCTGGGGTCCACATGTAAGCAGTTGATGATAAGGATCATATTCTAAATCACCTTACAAAGGCTCAGTGGTTAGTCACCCATCAAATAGGCATAATTTTTTAAAACTTTTTTCAATTAAATGATATGAACATTGCTGTTACAATGTTCTAGAAACTACTTATTAAATGTATTTTTTGATAAATATCAGATTAGGCTTTTTTAAAAAGTTGGTCTACTTACCAATAATCATTATATGAAAACATTGAACTTGTAGGAGGAAAATGAACACAATTTAGGAATTGGTGACATCCATTAAATCCATCTTCTTGACTATGAATATCCCCATCATTCATTTGAGAACTGATACACACAGTCCAGAAAAGTGTATATACCTGTTTCTACCTCACAATAACAGCATGAAAATGACCATTGGTAGGCCCCAAATTCACAGTGGCCACAAGCTGAGCCACAATTGCCCTGGATTCTATATTCCCTCAACAAAGCAAAGCTACCCACCCCACTCCTGGTTCCATATGTTCTGAGTACCCTACATGTTTGGTGAGTGAAACATTTCTACTCTGATAGGCACAGTCCCCCCCACCCCACTTTGTACAATCTATTCCACAATGACTACAAATTTCATCTTAATAAAAATTAAGATTTCTTCTATTTCTGATTGTTAAAAACAAAATGAAAAATAAATTAAATAACTGAAATATCAAATCATAAAAGAATTTGAGGACAGAGCCTTCTCAAGTACTGTGAGCACAGAGGTCTAGCTAGAGACAGCCTTGCAGATTTTGTTAGATCCAAAAATGAGCATAAGAAAAACAATTCTGCCTCTGTGTATTGTTTTTTCTAAAAAAAAATTTGAGAGGTCATAATTACATGATGCTTTCTGTAACACTGTCTTTTACACCAGCAGTTCATCCATTTATTGTTTATGGAAGACAGATTAATTATTTTGAGGCATATCTATCTGATGAATGCTCAATACTCAGTGTCTCAGTATGCAGTGAAACACAAAGATTTCTGAACCATGTTGTAGTAGTTTGATTACGCTTGGCCTATGGGAAATGGCACTATTAGGAGGTGTTGCCTTATTGGAAGAGGTGTAGCCTTGTTAGAGGAAGTGTGTCACTGTGGAAGTGAGGCCTTGAAGTCTCCTATATATGCTTAAGTCTAACCAATGTGATCCAGAGAATGTTACTTGCTGCCTTTGGATGAAGATGTAGAACTCCTCTCAGCTCCTCAAGCACCATGCCTGTTTGGACACTGCTGTGCTTCCTGGCATGATGATAATGGACTGAACTTCAGAACCTGTAAGCCAGCCCCAGTTAAATGTTTTTTGTAAGGGTCACCTTGACTACAGTGTCTCTTCACAAAAATGGAAATGCTAACTAAAACATGTATTAACAGAAGTATCAATAGTGATATGGATATTTATGCTTTTTATATCCTAATATATATATATTTAAAGCATGTGTCATATATAGGCATGTGACCATATATATGGAATATATAGACTGTGTTTGCAGAACATAGATATGTAGAGGTAATAGAATTGTTGAAATAATGCACTTTTGCATTTGATTCTGTTCATGTCTACTCTGTTTATACAATAAACTTGAAAATAATTTACATGTTATTAATACAAAACCTTCTACAAAATTTTCAAACAAATGAAAGCTTGACCTGATGAGGACTTCTTCTCAGTGTATTTCATAAAGCACTGGGTCACTTCAAGCCAATGAGATAGTGTGTGTGTGTGTGTGTGTGTGTGTCTGTCTGTGTCTGTGTCTGTGTGCCTGTGTGAACGTGTATGTGTGGGTGTGTTTGTGCATGTGTGTGCGCGTGCCTGTGTGAACATGTGTGTGTATTTGTGCATTTGTGTGTGCCTGTGTGAACATGTGTGTGTTTGCATGTGTGTGTGCCTGTGTGAACACATGTGTGTGTTTGTGCATGTGTGTGTCTGTATGAACATGTGTATGTACATGTGTGTTTATTTTTGCATGTGTCTGTGTGTGTGCCTGTGTGAGAATATGTGTGTGTTTGTGCATGTGTGTGTGTGTGTGTGTGCCTGTGTGAGCATGTGTGTGCATGTACATGTGTGTGTGTGAGTGTTTGTGCATGTAACTGTGTGTGTGTGCCTATGTGAACATGTGTGTGTTTTTCTGCATGTGTCTGTGTATGTATATGTGTTTATCTGTGTTTTTATTAATATCTACAATTTTCTCTAAGGAGAATACATCAATCAATGTCAAAAGAAAAGTTTCAGCTTCCAGACAGAGAAATAGGTTATATGGCAGCAAGCTCTGACAGTTTGGGCACACATAAATGAACATTTCTGAACTGATCACAGACATTCAAAGCTGGATAGGATTGCTATAATATATTCCTAAGTTCTGAAGGGTATCTATAAGGTTAGATATCAAAAGTTTCTAGATGCCTTTGAAGAGAAGTTGTTTAACTTCTAGTGATATGTAATTAAATTAAAGAGGAAAATGAAATCAAAGGTGTACCTAAATTTAAAAAGCAGAACAAAAATCCAGGATATTTTGAATGTGAATCTAAATTATACAGGTGGTTTTGTAAAGAACTCAAAAATAGCCAAAATAATGAGAAATTGTGAGGAACTAGTTACACGATGAAACTACTGGCCAGTGGTGATTCAAAAGAATTTAGATGTCGAATGGGGCAAGAGGCTTAAAATCTAATAGCTTAAAAAACACAATGGTGGCAGACAGCCGGCCACCGTCCGGACCAGAGGACAGGTGTCCGCCTGGCTTGGGAGGCGGCCTCAGCCTCAGGAGCAGCAGTCGCCATCTTGGTTCCAGGACTCCCTGGAACTTAGGAATTTAGTTTGCACAGGTGAGGGTCTGCACCACAGAAGCTGACAGCTTCTGGGAACTGCCAAAGCAACACAGCTTCTGAAAGAGGCCCTGTTTTGGGCCTTCTTCTTCGACCAGGAGGAGGTCCAAAAACAAGATATCTGCGCACATTCCCTGTAAGAGAGCTTACCAGCAGAGAGTGCTCTGAGCACTGAAACTCAGAGGAGAGAATCTGTCTCCCAGGTCTGCTGAGAGACGGTAACAGAATCACCAGAAGAACAATCTCTAAACAGAGTCAACTATAACTACTAACTCCAGAGATTACCAGATGGCGAAAGGTAAACGTAGGAATCCTACTAATAGGAACCAAGACCACTCACCATCATCAGAACCCAGCACTCCCACTTCGCCCAGTCCAGGGCACCCCAACACACCCGAAAACCTAGACCTAGATTTAAAAGCATATCTCATGATGATGGTAGAGGACATCAAGAAGGACTTTAATAAATCACTTAAAGAAATACAGGAGAACACTGCTAAAGAGTTACAAGTCCTTAAAGAAAAACAGGAAAACACAATCAAACAGGTAGAAGTCTTTAGAGAAAAAGAGGAAAAAACATACAAACAGGTGATGGAAATGAACAAAACCATACTAGACCTAAAAAGGGAGGTAGAAACAATAAAGAAAACTCAAAGTGAGGCAACACTGGAGATAGAAACCCTAGGAAAGAAATCTGGAACCATAGATTTGAGCATCAGCAACAGAATACAAGAGATGGAAGAGAGAATCTCAGGTGCAGAAGATTCCATAGAGAACATCGGCTCAACAATCAAAGAAAATGGAAAATGCAAAAAGATCCTAACTCAAAATATCCAGGAAATCCAGGACACAATGAGAAGACCAAACCTACGGATAATAGGAGTGGATGAGAATGAAGATTTTCAACTCAAAGGACCAGCAAACATCTTCAACAAAATTATTGAAGAAAACTTCCCAAATATAAAGAAAGAGATACCTATGAACATACAAGAAGCCTACAGAACTCCAAATAGACTGGACCAGAAAAGAAATTCCTCCCAACACATAATAATCAGAACAACAAACGCACTAAATAAAGATAGAATACTAAAAGCAGTAAGGGAAAAAGGTCAAGTAACATACAAAGGCAAGCCTATCAGAATTACACCAGATTTTTCACCAGAGACTATGAAAGCCAGAAGAGCCTGGACAGATGTTATACAGACACTAAGAGAACACAAATTCCAGCCCAGGCTACTATACCCAGCCAAACTCTCAATTACCATAGATGGAGAAACCAAAGTATTGCACGACAAAACCAAATTCACACATTATCTCTCCACGAATCCAGCCCTTCAAAGGTTAATAACAGAAAAAAAACCAATACAAGAACGGGAACAATGCCCTAGAAAAAACAAGAAGGTAATCCCTCAACAAACCTAAAAGAAGACAGCCACAAGAACAGAATGCCAACTTTAACAACAAAAATAACAGGAAGCAACAATTACTTTTCCTTAATATCTCTTAACATCAATGGTCTCAACTCCCCAATAAAAAGACATAGACTAACAAACTGGCTACACAAACAAGACCCAACATTTTGCTGTTTACAGGAGACACATCTCAGAGAAAAAGATAGACACTACCTCAGAATAAAAGGCTGGAAAACAATTTTCCAAGCAAATGGTATGAAGAAACAAGCTGGAGTAGTCATCCTAATATCTGATAAGATTGACTTCCAACCCAAAGTCATCAAAAAAGACAAGGAGGGGCACTTCGTTCTCATGAAAGGTAAAATCCTCCAAGAGGAACTCTCAATTCTGAATATCTATGCTCCAAATACAAGGGCAGCCACATTCATTAAAGAAACTTTAGTAAAGCTCAAAGCACACATTGCACCTCACACAATAATAGTGGGAGACTTCAACACACCACTTTCACCAATGGACAGATCATGGAAACAGAAACTAAACAGGGACTCACTGAAACTAACAGAAGTGATGAAACAAATGGATCTGACAGATATCTACAGAACATTTTATCCTAAAACAAAAGGATATACCTTCTTCTCAGCACCTCATGGTACCTTCTCCAAAATTGACCACATAATAGGTCACAAAACAGGCCTCAACAGATTCAAAAATATTGAAATTGTCCCATGTATCCTATCAGATCACCATGCACTAAGGCTGATCTTCAATAACAAAAAAAAATAACAGAAAGCCAACACCCACGTGGAAACTGAACAACACTCTTCTCAATGATACCTTGGTCAAGGAAGGAATAAAGAAAGAAATTAAAGACTTTTATAGTTTAATGAAAATGAAGCCACAACGTACCCAAACCTTTGGGACACGATGAAAGCATTTCTAAGAGGGAAACTCATAGCTCTGAGTGCCTCCATGAAGAAACGGGAGAGAGCACATACTAGCAGCTTGACAACACATCTAAAAGCTCTAGAAAAAAAGGAAGCAAATTCACCCAAGAGGAGTAGACGGCAGGAAATAATCAAACTCAGGGGTGAAATCAACCAAGTGGAAACAAGAAGAACTATTCAAAGAATTAACCAAACGAGGAGTTGGTTCTTTGAGAAAATCAACAAGATAGATAAACCCTTAGCTAGACTCACTAGAGGTCTCAGAGACAAAATCCTAATTAACAAAATCAGAACTGAAAAGGGAGACATAACAACAGATCCTGAAGAATCCAAAACACCATCAGATCCTTCTACAAAAGGCTATACTCAACAAAACTGGAAAACCTGGACGAAATGGACAAATTTCTGGACAGATACCAGGTACCAAAGTTGAATCAGGATCAAGTTGACCTTCTAAACAGTCCCATATCCCCTAAAGAAATAGAAGCAGTTATAAATAGTCTCCCAGCCAAAAAAAGCCCAGGACCAGACGGGTTTAGTGCAGAGTTCTATCAGACCTTCAAAGAAGATCTAATTCCAGTTCTGCACAAACTTTTTCACAAGATAGAAGTAGAAAGTACTCTACCCAACTCATTTTATGAAGCCACTATTACTCTGATACCTAAACCAAGAACGATCCAACAAAGATAGAGAACTTCAGACCAATTTCTCTTATGAATATCGATGCAAAAATCCTCAATAAAATTCTCGCTAACCGAATCCAAGAACACATTAAAGCAATCATCCATCCTGACCAAGTAGGTTTTATTCGAGGGATGCAGGGATGGTTTAATATACGAAAATCCATCAATGTAATCCACTATATAAAAAAACTCAAAGACAAAAACCACATGATCTTCTCGTTAGATGCAGAAAAAGCATTTGACAAGATCCAACACCCATTCATGTTAAAAGTTCTGGAAAGATCAGGAATTCAAGGCCCATACCTAAACATGATAAAAGCAATCTACAGCAAACCAGGAGCCAACATCAAAGTAAATGGAGAGAAGCTGGAAGCAATCCCACTAAAATCAGGGACTAGACAAGGCTGCCCACTTTCTCCCTACCTTTTCAACATAGTACTTGAAGTATTAGCCAGAGCAATTCGACAACAAAAGGAGATCAAGGGGATACAAATTGGAAAGGAGGAAGTCAAAATATCACTTTTTGCAGATGATATGATAGTATATATAAGTGAACCTAAAAATTCCACCAGAGAACACCTAAACCTGATAAACAGCTTCGGTGAAGTAGCTGGATATAAAATTAACTCAAACAAGTCAATGGCCTTTCTCTACACAAAGAATAAACAGGCTGAGAAAGAAATTAGGGAAACAACACCCTTCTCAATAGTCACAAATAATATAAAATATCTCGGAGTGACTCTAAATAAGGAAGTGAAAGATCTGTATGATAAAAACTTCAAGTCTCTGAAGAAAGAAATTAAAGAAGATCTCAGAAGATGGAAAGATCTCCCATGCTCATGGATTGGCAGGATCAACATTGTAAAAATGGCTATCTTGCCAAAAGCAATCTACAGATTCAATGCAATCCCCATCAAAATTCCAACTCAATTCTTCAACGAATTAGAAGGAGCAATTTGCAAATTCATCTGGAATAACAAAAAACCTAGGATAGCAAAAACTCTTCTCAAGGATAAAAGAACCTCTGGTGGAATCACCATGCCTGACCTAAAGCTTTACTACAGAGCAATTGTGGTAAAAACTGCATGGTACTGGTATAGAGACAGACAAGTAGACCAATGGAATAGAATTGAAGACCCAGAAATGAACCCACACACCTATGGTCACTTGATCTTCGACAAGGGAGCTAAAACCATCCAGTGGAAGAAAGACAGCATTTTCAACAAATGGTGCTGGCACAACTGGTTGTTATCATGTAGAAGAATGTGAATCGATCCATACTTATCTCCTTGTACTAAGGTCAAATCTAAATGGATCAAAGAACTTCACATAAAACCAGAAACACTGAAACTTATAGAGGAGAAAGTGGGGAAAAGCTTTGAAGATATGGGCACAGGGGAAAAATTCCTGAACAGAACAGCAATGGCTTGTGCTGTAAGATCGAGAATTGACAAATGGGACCTAATGAAACTCCAAAGTTTCTGCAAGGCAAAAGACACCATCAATAAGACAAAGAGACCACCAACAGATTGGGAAAGGATCTTTACCTATCCTAAATCAGATAGGGGACTAATATCCAACATATATAAAGAACTCAAGAAGGTGGACTTCAGAAAATCAAATAACCCCATTAAAAAATGGGGCTCAGAACTGAACAAAGAATTCTCACCTGAGGAATACCGAATGGCAGAGAAGCACCTGAAAAAATGTTCAACATCCTTAATCATCAGGGAAATGCAAATCAAAACAACCCTGAGATTCCACCTCACACCAGTCAGAATGTCTAAGATCAAAAATTCAGGTGACAGCAGATGCTGGCGTGGATGTGGAGAAAGAGCAACACTCCTCCATTGTTGGTGGGATTGCAGGCTTGTACAACCACTCTGGAAATCCGTCTGGCGGTTCCTCAGAAAATTGGACATAGTACTACCAGAGGATCCAGCAATACCTCTCCTGGGCATATATCCAGAAGATGCCCCAAATGGTAAGAAGGACACATGCTCCACTATGTTCATAGCAGCCTTATTTATAATAGCCAGAAGCTGGAAAGAACCCAGATGCCCCTCAACAGAGGAATGGATACAGAAAATGTGGTACATCTACACAATGGAGTACTACTCAGCTATTAAAAAGAATGAATTTATGAAATTCCTAGCCAAATGGATGGACCTGGAGGGCATCATCCTGAGTGAGGTAACACATTCACAAAGGAACTCACACAATATGTACTCACTGATAAGTGGATATTAGCCCAAAACCTAGGATACCCAAGATATAAGATACAATTTCCTAAACACATGAAACTCAAGAAAAATGAAGACTGAAGTGTGGACACTATGCCCCTCCTTAGAAATGGGAACAAAACACCCTTGGAAGGAGTTACAGAGACAAAGTTTGGAGCTGAGATGAAAGGATGGACCATGTAGAGACTGCCTTATCCAGGGATCCACCCCATAATCAGCATCCAAAAGCTGACACCATTGCATACACTAGCAAGATTTTATCGAAAGGACCCAGATGTAGCTGTCTCTTGTGAGTCTATGCCGGGGCCTAGCAAACACAGAAGTGGATGCCCACAGTCAGCTAATGGATGGATCACAGGGCTCCCAATGGAGGAGCTAGAGAAAGTACCCAAGGAGCTAAAGGGATCTGCAACCCTATAGGTGGATCAACATTATGAACTAACCAGTACCCCGGAGCTCTTGACTCTAGCTGCATATGTATCAAAAGATGGCCTAGTCGGTCATCACTGGAAAGAGATGCCCATTGGACACACAAACTTTATATGCCCCAGAACAGGGGAACGCCAGGGCCAAAAAGGGGGAGTGGGCGGGTAGGGGAGTGGGGGTGGGTGGGTATGGGGGACTTTTGGTATAGCATTGGAAATGTAAATGAGCTAAATACCTAATAAAAAATGGAAAGAAAGAAAAAAAAACACAATGGTAAATACATGTGATCATTAATTTACATCCATTCATGCATGCTGAATGGAGCAGATGTATTGCAATTTTCTATTTAAACATTTCCTCTAACTGTTGTGTGTTTTTGTTTTGTTGTTGTTGCTGTTATTGTTGTTGTTGATGATGATGATATTTAACATACTTTTAATTATTATCTGGGCACACAACACATTGTCACAATGACTATTGATTATATCCACTAGTCATCTTTTTCTCAGTAGAAGTAACTTATGGGCCTACTATACAAGTCTTGGGCACATACCTAAAAGAATCCTTGTTCTACAAAATGATGCATACTTATCTATGCTTATTAATGTCCTATTCTCAAATTCTCTGTTTAACTTGATTACATTAAAGTATAGAACTTCCTAGACCATGGCATAGTCTATGTTCTTCAAACATTATCCTACATGGACTAAGCAAATCTACCTAAAAGGTTCATAGCCTTCTTTTTCTGCTAGAGGAACCTAAACAGTCAGACTGTGTTATTCTTTTTCTTTTACCCTGACACTCTCTAGTGCTTCTCTAGGTTTATTATTTTGCTGCAATTATGATTAACTATGTTATATACACATAGTTTATACATCCCCTTATAACTTATGTATGTGTTATGGCTACTGCTGTCATTTTATCTTCACTCACTCATCCTGGAGACTATATCCATACTTTCAGTTAAATATATTCCTCATGATACGATCTTTCAAAGGCTACCTAAATTTTGTTAATTTTTCTTCACTACTGCTAGTTGGTGGTAACACATTTTTTAACTAGAATAGAATAAAACTACTGGATCACAGAGGAATGTATATATATCAACCCAGCACCCAAAAGGCTTGGCCCAGCCTCTACACAGCAACACCTTGTCACAAAAATAATAAAATTCAAATTCTATGCAAGGCATTTTTTAGGGAATAGTATAAAATCCTATTAAATGCTGTGAGTTGGTCTTTTAAAGTACACTTCCCAGTGTTTGATGCCTATTTAGACTGTTAAGATTTTAGTATTAAAATACCCCTTTATATTTGTCTTGTGTTTACTCACCTCTTTAATGCACCCCTTGCATTTAATATTCAGTTCCATTGCTATATATTATTGCTCAGAAACACAGTACCTATGAAATCTGGATTTTGGAACCTAGAATGCAAAATTAAAACAAATTTGAACTTATGTGAAGAATATAAAGATCTGTAAACTCACAAAAGTAATACAAGTGGAGTGGCTCAATGTTAAGTTCATTTTATATGGGGCTCTTTTCATGGAGTCAAGTTCTTCCAAGGGAGCAGAATCCATTGCTGGGTTTTGCAAAAGGAATTATAAAATTCAAGAAAAATTGGTTGCAGAGGTGAAACAAAGGCTGAGACATGAAAGAAGGAATGGTGAAGTCACCCAAAGATGATCAGCAGCAAAGGCCAAAAGCCCAAGGGCCTGGAAATCTTGGATGGAAGCAAAGAAAACATCTAGAGGGGAGATATAACCCGTGTTACATACCTGACTCCCTTTTCTTTCTTCTCATCCTCAGAACTCCCAATGTACCTCTCATTTATTTATTGAGTCATGGCCTAAAGGGGGCGTGGCCTACAGGCAGTGTAGCCTACAAAAGGCATGGTCTATCGCAGGTATGCCTTAGAAGAGGTATGGCCTCAGAAGGCATGGAAAACAGGAGTTGTGGCCTATAGGAGGCAGGGTCATTTGTGCTGAACATAACGGGAAGAAGGGAAAGATGGATGATTTCATGACTAGCTCAAATTCATATCCTGCTTAGCCTAAGCCACATGAGAGTGCATGCCATAATTTCCATTTACTGTTGTCAGCCTACTAGACCAAAGGTTAAGAGTGAAAATAAAATTGTGCTAAATGCATCTCACCCTAAAATTTACATTGTCAATATTGATACACATAATGAGTTTATCAGCATATCAGTATAGTGGAGTAAGCATAAGATATCAATTGCATTAAGCATATGTGGAAGCAAATATTGATAAATCTATATTTTAATCACTTATTGAAGCACTACTACTATCCTACCAAAAATTTTAATTGTAGAAATGGAGATGGGAGAGTCCTATAATCTCTACACTGAGGAAATTGATGCAGAAAGATTGAGAAAATGCAGCTAGTTGAGGCTACACAGTGAAACCCTGTCTCAGAATTGCAGGAAAACTCAACTGTTCAAAATACAGAGAAAAACTGTAGACTGATGCCCAGTGCTCTTGTCATCCATGTGCTGCTCCAGCTCATTCTTGAGCTTGCTCAGAGAATAGACCTTGTCTTCAACCTAGAGGTTGTCCAGGGTCTGCTGGTGGGTCTCTTGGAGGGCCTTCTTCTGTGTTAGCTTTTCTATGGTTTCATCCAGGCCTGACAGTTCTTTGATAAGGTATTTTTACCTAAAAGAAGCCACAGCAGTTAGAAGATGAAGCAGAGCTTGGTTAGCAATGAGTACATTTTTCTGGAGAGAAACTGCAAAAAGAGCAAGTATCTTGTTTTCTGTGGCATATTTTTCCTTCTCAACCTTGGTCAATGTCAGCTCAAGGTCATCAATGTCTTTCTTCAGCTCTGTGCACTCATCCTGCAGCTTCTTCTTCTTGACTGTCAGCTTGGTGCTGATCTCCTCATCTTGGGCTCTCTTGGTCACCTCTGATCTTGGCCTCCAGCTGGAACTTGGCTTTGATCAGCTGGTTCCATTGCTCCTCAGCATCCAAAATATTCTCACTCTCCTTTAAAAAGAGATCACAATTCCCTTTAAGGGACAAAGATTTGAGACACTGCCATCTTTGTGAAATCCTCAATGAAACACTCCAAGAAAAACCAAACACCCACCTATGCACTTAGCCTCAGTTAATCCAGATTGCCCAGAATCGTATTCAATGGAGATTTGAAAATGCAAGATTTCTAAAGACATATAGCCTGTACTTGGAGTTGTAGGTCATTCTTCTCTGGTACCAGAGTGACCAGCATCTTTCTCTTTGCCTCTGACTTGGCAAGCTCATCTTTAGTTTTCTGGAACTCCTTCTTCATGGTGTCAATCTTCTTCTCCACTCTCCTTAGCTGAGACTTGATCTTGAAAAAGCGTCTCATCCAGGGCCAGTGCTTGATGCTCATGAAAGCACAGATGTACTGGATGCAGAGGTGGTCTCCCTGCAAACAAAGCAAGATGGCTCAGCAGGGAAAGGTGCCCAATAGCATACCTGACAGCCTGAGTTTGATTTCCAAGCCCCACATAGTAGAGGCAAGAACAGAACTTCTGTTGTCCTCTGATGGATACAAGTATGCCTTGGCTTAAGTACTCACAGATAAACACAATGTTAGTTAGTTAGATAGATAGATAGATAGATAGATAGATAGATAGATAGATAGATAAGATAGATAGATTACAGACATAGGTAGATTACATGAATGGATTACATAGATAAATAGATTACAAAGATAGATTACATAGATCAGATAGATAGATAGATAGATAGATAGATAGATAGATAGATAGTATTATTTTTAAAGCAGTCTGGCAGTGGTGGCTCATACCTTTAATATTCGCACTTAGGAGACAGAAGCAGGCAAATCTTGAGTTGCCAACTTGGTCTACAGAGTGAATTCCATGACAGCATAGGGTTACACAGAGAAACCTGTCTCAACAAACAAACAAATCATTGCTCCTACAAGGGATTCTCTCTTCCCCTTCCACCTTCTTCCAAAGAGCTCATGCTTAAACTAAGACCATGCTCAACGTCCTCTGCATCATCTTCTAGAATTCCACAGGCATGAGAAATCCTCTGTACACAGCTTGATTCTGATTGATCAGTTTGGCCAAACACTTATCCTGCATCTCTTCCAGGGTTCCTAGCAAGCCAGACTTAAAGAACACCTTCAGAAAGATGGATAAGAAGAATGATCCACCCATCTCACTATGTTAAGAGGATAAAAGGCCAACAGCATGAGGCAGAATTGATGCATTACCTTGGTGTGTCCAAATTTGTACAGTGTGTGGTCAGTTTCCATGGAATCTAAGAGCTTCCTACAAGCTTTCTTGCTGTCAATGAACTGGCCTTCTGGGATGGCACTAGCATTCAGCACTCAACATCTGTCATTGTGGACACAGAAATGACCAGGCTGTTAGTAATGATTAGTGATTACAGGCCTCTCTTCCTACAAACCAAAAAGCCTAGTTCCCAGGAAGTCAAGAAACTTGCCCATAGTCACTTTGCCTTAGGACTCTTGGGCCAGGGATTTCTATCCCCTATTATATATCAGACAAGTTCCAACAAAATTTAGATGACACAAGAACGTGAACCTTGACCAAATCGTAAGTTATTTCATATGGAAGACCAACGACAAGTGCTCTTTTGAAATAGGGCTTTTCATGTGATATTTCTCCCCTCACATCCCAGCCCTTATTCATGTCAAAGGACAAACAGAGCATTTTGACAATGTACCTGTGTTGAAAGTCTCCATACAGGATTCTGTTGGGGAACAGCTGCCTGCAGATGCAGATGCCTTCCAGGATGCCATTACACCTGAGCTGGTAAAGGACCAGGCTGTGTTCCATGGCCCTGAATAACATAGGCAAAACACCTGGGCTTCAGGCAGAAGTCCTTAAAGACTTAGCAGCAACTTCAGGGCTGGCAGGTGTCTCACCTGGGCTCTTGGTTTCATTGGGTATTTACAGCACACATAGTGTGGGTGAGTGGTTCTTAAATTGGACATCAGCTTGTTCAAGTTTTCCTATAAGGAAAGGAAAAATATTTCTTTTGACAGCCTACTGTAAACTCCCACAGAGACAAATACATGCATGTGAAAAAAATTAGACTGTGAGGAGCCCAGTCTCAATCTATAACACAACTGTTACACCTAAGGCCCAGGGACCATGGCAAAGGAGGGAAGAGAAAGAATCTAGGAGCCAGAGGAATCTGTGGAATAATTTCTCCTTCAAATGACAGGTAAGCTCAGTTAGGATATTTCAACACTATGATTCTCTAAACAAAACCTAAACAAGGACAATATTAATAGACATACTAAACTGGAAAGGGGAAACCTCAAGGGATCCTGACCCTACAAGAAGAATTACAGTTAACTAAAACATACAAAGAATAGGAAAATAAGTCTTCCTCAGGAATTAGCCCATGACTTGGTTATACAATGCCAAGATCTCAACAACGAAAGGATAAACATGCAAATAACACCAGACATACTCAGCAGGTCATACAGATGTACTTCTGTAGTATGTATGAAACAATAATAATGACATGACAGAAAAAGACACCATGAATTTGAAGGAATGCAGGGGGCAAATGGGAAAGTGCTATAATTATATATTTGTTTTAATTTTTTAAAATGTTTCTTTATTTACATTTTAAATGTTATCGCCTTTCCTGCTTTCTACTCCCAAAACCCCCTATCCTATACTCTCTCCTCCTGCTTCTATGAGGGTATTCCCCCACCCATCCACCCACTCTCAATTCCCCATCCGGGCATTCCCCTACACTGGGGCATAGAGCCCTAACAGGACCAAGGGCCTCTCCACACACTGATGTCAGGCAACAGCATTCTCTGCTACATATGCAGTTGGAGCCATGGATTCCTTCATGTGTATTCTTTGGTTGGTTGTTTAGTCCCAGGAACTCTGGAAGGTGGAGGGGGTCTGGTTGTTCCTCCTATGAAGCTACAGACCCCTTCATCTCCTTCAGTCCTTTCTCTAACTTCTCCATTGGGAACTCTTGCTCAGTTCTTTGGTTGGCTGCTAGCATCCACCTTTGTATTTGTCAGGTACTGGCAGAATCTCTCAGGAGGCAGCTATATAAGGCTCCTGTCAACTTCTTGGCATCCACAAGTCTGAGTTTGATTACTGTATATGGGATGGAACTCAAGGTGGGCAGTCTCCGGGTGGCCTTTCTTTTAGTCTTTGCTCCACACTTTGTCTCTGTATCTACTCCAATGGGTATTTTGTTACCTCTTCTAAGAAGGACCAAAGTATCCAAACTTTGGTCTTTATTCTTGTTGAGCATCATGTGGTCTGTGATTTGTATCTTGGGTATTCCAAGCTTTTGGGCTAATATTCACTTATTTGTATGTGTATGTCATGTGTGTTTTGGGGGGATTAGGTTACCTCACTCAGGATGATATTTCCTAGTTCCATCCATTTGCCTAAGAATTTCATGAAGTCATTGTTTTTAATAGCGAATAGTACTCCATTTTGTAATGGTACCACATTTTCTTCCTCTGTCAAAGTACATCTTGGTTCTTTATGGCTTCTGGCTATTATAAATAAGGCTCCTCTGAACATAGCAGAGCACATGTCCTTGTTATATGTTCGAGTATCTTTTGGGTATATGCCCAGGAGAGGTATACCTGGCTCCTCAGGTAGTACTATGTCCAAATTTCTGAAGAAACACAAGACTGATTTCCAGAATGGTTGTATCAGCTTTCAATCTCACCAACAATGGAGGAGTGTCCCTCTTTCTCCACATCTTCACCAGCATCTGCTGTCACCTGAGTTGTTGATCTTAGCCAATCTGACTTGTGTGAGGTGGAATCTCAGGATTGTTTTGATTTGCATTTCCCTGATGACCAAGGATGTTGAACATTTTTTAGGTGCTTCTCAGCCATTTAGTATTCCTCAGTTGAGAATTCTTTGTTAAGATATGTAACCCATTTTTAATAGGGTTATTTGGTTCTCTGAAGTCTAACTTCTTGAGTTCTTTGAATAATGTATATTAGCCCTCTGTTGGATAGAGAATTGGTAAAGATCTTTCCCCAATCTGTTGGTTGCTGTTTTTGTCCTATTGATAGTGTCCTTTGCCTTGCAGAAGATTTGCAATTTTATGAGGTAACATTTTTCAATTTTTGATCTTTTGAGCATAAGCTATTCGTATTTTGTTCAGGAAAATTTCCCCTTTGCCCATGTGCTCTAGGTTTTTCCTATTCTCTCTTCTATTAGTTGCAGTCTATCTGGTTTTACTTGGAGGTTCTTGATCGACTTGGACTTGAGCTTTGTATAAGCAGATAAGAATGGAGAGATTTGTATTCTTCTACACGATAACCACCAGTTGAACCAGCATATGTTGAAAATGCTGTCTTTTTTCCACTGGATGGTTTTAGCTCCTTTGTCAAAGATCAAGTGACCATAGTTGTGTGTGGGTTCATTTCTTGGTCTCCAATTCTGATCTACCTGCCTCTCTCTGTATGAATATCATGCAGTTTTTATCACTATTGAATTCAGGGATGGTGATTCCCTCAGAAGTTATTTTATTGTTGAGAATAATTTTCACTGTCCTGGGTTTTTTGTTATTCCAAATGAATTTGCAAATTGCTCTTACAAACTCTATGAAGAAGTGAGTTGGAAATTTGATGGGGATTGCACTGAATCTGTAGACTACTTTCAGCAAGGGGAGCATGTTTATTATCTTAATTCTGAAAATCCACAAGCATGGGAGATCTTTCCATATTCTGGATCCTCTTTAATTACTTTTTCAGAGACTTGAATTTCTTATCATATAGATATTTCACTTGCTTGGTTAAAGTCACACCAAGGTATTTTATATTATTTGTAACTATTGTGAACCTTGGCATTTCTGTAATTTCTTTTTCAGTCTATTTATCCTTTAAGTAGAGGAAGGTGACTGATTTGTTGAGTTAATTTTATATACAGCCACTTTGCTGAAGCTGTTTATCAGTTTTAGGAGCTCTCTGGTGGAATTTTTTGGAGTCACTTAAGTATACTATCATATCATCTACAAATTGTGATATTTTGACTTCTTCCTTTCCAATCTGTATCTCTTTAACCTCCTTCTGTTGTCTAATTGCTCGGGCTAGGACTTCAAGTACTGTATTCAATAGGTAGGAAGACAGCTGGCAACGCTGTCTAGTCCTTGCTTTTAGTGGGATTGCTTCAAGCTACTCTCCATTTAGTTTTATGCTGGCTACTGGTTTGCTGTATATTGTTTTACTATGTTTAGGTACGCACCTTGAATTCCTGATCTTTCTAAGATTTTTTGTCAAGAATGGGTGTTGTGTTTTGTCAAATGCTTTCTCTGTGTCTAATGAAAGGATTATGGTTTTTTTTTTCCTTTGAGTTTGTTTACATAATGGATTATGTGGATAAATTCCACATATTGAACCATCTATGCACCCCTGGGAAGAAGCCTACTTGACCATGATGGATGATCATTTTGATGTGTTCTTGGATTTGGATTGTGAGTATTTTATTGAGTAGTTTTGCATCCATTTTCATAAGGGAAATTGGTCTGAAGTTCTCTTTATTGGTTATTTGTGTGGTTTAGGTATAAGAGTAATTGTGGCTTCATAGAACAAATTGGGTAGTGTTCCTTCTGCTTCTATTTCGTGGAATAGTTTGAGGAGTATTGGTATTAGGTCTTCTTTGAAGTTCCCATAGAATTCTGCCTTAAACCCATCTTGTCCCAGGCTTTTTGTTGTTGTTGTTGGAAGACATTTAATGATTGTTTCTATTTCATGAGGGGTTATAGGGTTGTTTAGATGGTTTATCTGATGCTGACCTAACTTTGACGATTGGTATCTATCTAGGAAATTGTCCATTTAATCTAGATTTTCCAGTTTTGTTGAATATAGGCTTCGGTAGTTGGATCTGACGATTTTTTTTTTTTTTTGGATTTCTTCCTTTCTTTTGTTATGTCTCCCTTTCATTTCTGATTTTTTAATTTGGATACTGTCTATGTGGCCTTTGGTTAGTCTGACTAAGGGTTTATCTACCTTGTTGAATTTCTCAAAGAACCACCTCCTGTTTTTTGGTTTTGGTTTTTGTTTTTGTTTTTGTTTTTGTTTTTGTTTTTTGTTTTGTGTGTGTGTGTGTAGTACTTTTTGTTTCTACTTGGTTGATTTCAGGCTGCAGTATATTTCTTGCCGCCTATTCATGTATTTGCTTTTTTTGATGTAGAGTTTTCAGATGTGCTGTCAAGCAGCTAATGCATGATCTCTCCAGTTTCTTTTTTGGAGGCATTTTGAGCTATGTATTTCTTCTTTGCACTGCTTTCATTGTGTCCTAGAAGTTTGGGTATGCAGTGCCTTCATTTTCACTAAATAATAAAAAGTCTTTAATTTCTTCCTATATTTCTTCCTTGACAAATTTATCACTGAGTGCAATGTTATTCAGCTTCCATGTGTATGTGGACTTTCTGTTGTTTTCCAGTCTTTTACTCTGAGATAGTGTCTGTCTTTGTCCCTACAGTGGGTTTCCTGTATGTTGAAAAATGTTGGATCCTGTTTATATAGCCAGTATGTTAGTCTATGTATTTTATTGGAGAATTGAGTCCATTGATGTTAAGAGATATTAAGGACAAGTGATTGTTGCTTCCTGTTATTTTTGTTCTTAGATGTGAAATTATGTTTATGTGGTTATCTTCTTTTGTTTTTTTTTTCAATTTTTTATTAGATATTTTCTTCATTTACATTTCAAATGCTATCCCAAAAGTCCCCTATACCCTCCCCCAACCCTGCTCCCCTACCTACCCACTCTCACTTCTTGGCCCTGGTGTTCCCCCTGTGCTGGGGCATATAAAGTTTGCAAGACCAAGGGGCCTCTCTTCCCGATGATGGCAGACTAGGTCATCTTCTGCTACATATGCAGCTAGAGACATGAGTTCTGGGGGTACTGGTTAGTTCATATTGGTGTTCCCCCTATAAGGTTGCAGACCCCTCCTTGGGTACTTTCTCTAGCTCCTCCATTGAGGGCCCTGTGTTCCATCCAATAGATGACTCTCAGCATCAACTTTGGTATTTGCCATGCACTGGCATAGCCTCACATGAGACAGCTATTTCAGGGTCCTTTTAGCCAAATCTTGCTGGCATATGCATTTGGTGGCTGATTATGGAATGGATCCCCCGGTGGTGTAGTCTCTGGATGGTCCATCCTTTCATCTTAATGCCAAACTTTGTCTCTGTAACTACTTCCATTGGTATTTTGTTCCCTATTCTAAGGAAGAATGAAGTATCTACACATTGTTCTTCCTTCTTCTTGATTTTCTTTTGTTTTGCAAATTGTATCTTGGGTATTCTAAGTTTCTGGGCTAATATCCACTTCTCAACTGAGGAATACTGAAGGGCTGAGAAGCACTTGAAAAAATGTTCAACATCCTTAATCATCAGGGAAATACAAATCAAAACAACCCTGAGATTCCACCTTACACCAATCAGAATGGCTAAGATCAAATATTCAGGTAACAGCAGATGCTGGTGAGGATGTGCTGCAAGAGAAACATTCCTGGTGGGATTGCAAGCTGTTACAACCACTCTGGAAGTCAGTCTGGCTGTTCATCAGAAAATTAGACATAGTGCTACTGGAAGATTCAGTAATACCTCTCCTGGGCATATACCCAGAAGATGTTCCAACTGGTAATAAGGACACATGCTCCACTATGTTCATAGCACCCTTATTTTATAATAGCCAGAAGCTGAAAAGAACCCAGATGTCTCTCAACAGAGGAATGGATACAGAAAATGTCGTACATTTACACAATGGAGCACTGCTCAGCTATCAAAATCAATGAATTTATGAAATTCCTGGGCAAATGGAGGATATCATCCTGAGTAAGGTAACCCAATCTCAAAAGAAGTCACTCGATATGTACTCCTTTTGGTTTGTTAAAATAAAATTATTTTCTTGCTTTTTCTAGGGTGTAGTTTCTCTACTTGTACTGAAGTTGTCTAATAATTATCCATTGAAGGGCTGGATTTGTAGCAAGACATTTTGTAAATTAGTTTTTGTCCTGGAATATCTGTTTTCACCATCTATGGTAAATGAGGTTTTTTTTTTTTTTTTGCTGGGTATAGTAGGCTGGGCTGGGATTTGTGTTATCTTAGTGTCTGTATAACATCTGTCCAGGATCTTCTGGTTTTTATATTCTCTGGGGAGAAGTCTGGTATAATTCTGATAGGTCTGCCTTTATGTTACTTGACATTTTCCCCTTAACACTCTCAGTATTCTCTCCTTGTTTTGTGCATTTGTTATTGTGATTATTACGTGACAGGAGGAATTTCTTTTCTGGTCCAGTCTGTTTAGAGTTATATAGGCTTCTTGTATGTTCATTGGAATCTCCTTTTTTTAGGTTAGGAAACTTTTCTCTTATAATTTTGTTGAAGATATTTACTGGCACTCTCTTCTTTACCTATTATCTTTAGGTTTGGTTTTCATTGTGTTCTGAACTTTCTGGATGTTTTGGGTTAGGAGCTTTTTGTATTTTGCATTTTATTTGACTGTTGTGTCAATATTTTCTATAGTATCTTCTGCACCCGAGACTCTTTCTTCTTCTAATCTGGCGATGCTTGCATCTGTGAGTCCTGATCTGTTTCCTACGTTTTCTATCTCCAGGGTTGTCTCTCTTTGTGATTTATTTATTGTTTCTATTTTCATTTTTAGATCCTTGATGGATTTATTCAATTCCTTCACTTGTTTGGTTGTGTTTTCTTGTAATTCTTTAAGGGATTTTTGTGTTTCCTCCCGTATTTTTTGTTTGTTTTGTTTTGTTTTGTTTTTCGAGACAGGGTTTCTCTGTATAGCCCTGGCTTTCCTGGAACTAACTTTGTAGACCAGGCTGGCCTCAAACTCAGAAATTTGCCTGCCTCTGCCTCCCTAGTGCTGGGATTAAAGGCGTGCACCACCATCCCTGGCTTCCATCCATATTTATTTAAGAGAGTTATTTATGTCCTTCTTAATGTCCTCTATCAGCATCATGAGATGTGATTTTTAATCTGACCCTTGTTTTACCAGTGTGTTGGGGTATCTAGGACTTGCTATGTGGGAGAACTTTGTTCTGATGATGCCAAGTAGCCTTGGATTCTGTTGGTAAGGTCCTTGAGCTTGCCTCTTGCCATCTGGTTATTTCTGGTGTTAATTGGTCGTGTTGTCTCTGACTGGAGCTTGTCCCTCCTGTGGGCCTGTAAACCTGTGAGCTTAGGTATGTGAGCACTCCTGGTGAAACTAGCTTACTGCTGGGTGGGGTTTTGGTGCAGAGTGCTATAGGACAGTCTTAGACCAGAAGGATCCTCTCCCCAGCAGCTCCACTTTTCCTTTGCCGTGTGCTCCTGGTAAATCCTGCTTTGGACAGTTATTGGAGTGAAAGTGGTGGTCTAACCTCTTAGGTTAGGGGTGAGAGCACTCCTAGGAGATCAGCCCTCTCCTGGAGGAATTTGTGTGTGGAATAGTGTGGAACAGTCTCAGCTCAGGTGCAGATGGTGACTGGAAGGCACTATAATTGTATTTTAATTTAAAAATTAAAAACTAAAAAAATCCTGTTTCAAAAGAATTTATTTAATCATTTGTTTACCTAAAGAGCCAGGATCTAATACTCTTATATTTGATATCAATTTTAGTGAATTTTGTTTTTCTTAATTTTATTTTCATTTATTAATTTAGATCCCAACCTCTGCCCTCCTCCCAGTCATCTCCTCCCATAATCCCAGTCATCTCCTCCCATAATCCTTCCCCATGCCCATCTCCCTATCCCTCTTCTCTGAGAAGATGAAAGTTCCCCTGAGTAATCTCCCACCCTAGCACATCAAGTCTCTATGGGACTTGACACATCCTTTCCCAATGAAGCCTGACAAGCCAGCACAGCTAGAGAAACCTATAACATTCTCCAGTCTTACTTTTAATCATAGAGGAATCATAATGTATTCATTTCTACTTATCTTTTCTGTGATTTACGTAGAATTTTCTAGCTCTGTTTAGAACCCATCTACAGCCAAATAGGCAATAAACCAAGAACTTGCAGTTGGTCATTCGCTAGCCCAAAATAACTAACAGATAGTATTTTGGGAAATGCTAATGACAACTTTTTTTTAAATTTATTAAAAATATTATAACATGGTAGTTTGGTTTTTAAATATCTAGTTGACAAATTGCAAGAAGAGACAGTCTATGTGTTCCAACAAAATTATAAGGTGGCTTTCATATTGTTTTGGGGGAGGGAGTTGTCATACTCTTTATAGACAAAGGCATAAGCTATCACAAGCAAAGAAAGGTTTCACTTATTACCCAAACCCAGAAATCACACTGCATTCATGGTCTTAGGTCATACATATTTCCAAGTGATTGAAAAGGAATCAAAATGAAAGCATAGTACAATAAAGCTGGCATCACCTAGAATTAGAGACATTAATAATTCAAGGATAACAAGAAAAAATGTACTGAGAAACTTAGTAATAGAAAGCTTGCTAGATGCTTAACAGAGCAGAAAATAATTGGGTTTTCCATCTCTCATAGTCAAAGAAAAGGAAGTGCATACAGCACTGGCAAGAAGAGTTTTGGATTCCCAGTCACATTTCAGCCTTACTGAGATGAACATTGACAGCTGCTTTACACGGGACTGTGACTGCAGAAGTTGGCTCAGACTCAATCATAGAGCCAAAGGCCTCTGACACAGATTCTGGTGATGTTCCCCTGTTTAGTTCACGTCTCTTGACTGAATAATATTCATCATAATCTTCCAGAATTCCTAGACTATGTCACAGTCTGTGGCTTGTGTAGAAATTCTGATTGTGTGTGTTGATTTTTCCTTTTCAAATGTATGTTGCTAGTTCAGGAGAGCAAAGCGATTACTTTGGATCTTGGGAAGACGTCATGACAATGCTATTTGGTGAAGCTTGGGCTGTGAATGATTAGAAACGGGCTTAATAATTCAAGAGTTTAAAATGGATAATTTTGTATTGGAAAATGAGATTGGATAAAACCAAACCTTTTGGCCCTTAATTTTGGTGGAAAGAGCTCCTTTACAAGGCTTAACATGGAAATAGATCGCTATTGCCACCTCCTGGCAAGCAAACCACACCACCAAAATCAAAGTCCTTTGAAGAGCTATATAGTTTGGGAAAGCAAGATTATGCCATAAATAGGTAATAAAGTATGGAGTATTTCTTGTAAGTTAACCATTGGGATTTTATTATTTACTCCTTGAAGACCTTTACAGAAATTCATTGGATTTGATAAATAGTAGCATTTGTTTTATCAGCACTTTATATTCAACAGAAACACTACTTGTTATGACTTTTTAAATTAAATTCATATGATCAGTCTAACTATAATTGAGATAAGTGTTAGAGGGTTTCAGGAAGAAAGCTGGTAAAATGTTCACTATGCCTTGGAGGATAGGGACCAGCATTGGAACACTGCATGAAGTCAAGAAAGTGACAGGTGGCTTTCTACCATATAATAAAGCTGATGGTATCGATAACAACTCTGACAGTGTTAATCTGTCTTTCTGCCACAGGGGCTTTCAGAGGAGATGAGTGATAGCAGCCCCTTCCAACTTGCCTAGGGATCCCGCTGCATTTTTCTTTACTTCACTCTTCCTTCTTATTGATCTCCTGTACAATCAGTTGGTGCTGATGCTTTGAGACCCATTCTGCCTTCCTCACATCTGGACATCAAATCCTCAGCTGCATCAGAGCCTGTTTCATGGACTCCCTGCCTGAGATGCCAGCTGAGCCATTTATGAAATAGATGTCACTCAACCTGCAAGGCACACTCCAGGATGCCTGCCTGCCCTAGAACTTCCAAGTACGTGCTGCAGGTAAGTGAAAGAGAAAAATAAGAGATGGACTCAAGCTGTTACCCTCCAGATCAGAATACCATGTCCACATTAATTGGAGGCTTTGCTCTTTAAGCTAATCACTTTATCAAAGATGAACTTAACAAATAACCTTCCCTTGATGGGTTGAAATCAACATCAAATATAATTAAACATTTAAAAACATAAAGAAATACTCCTTTAAATTGGGGGAGGTACATTTAAGTTGTCCCAATTTTCATCTTGCCATATCTTATCCTAAATTTTACCTAAATCCCATTCAAGTATGACAAGTGTAAGATTGTTTTAGTTTACACTAAGGTGAAAGAAGAATGAACACTGTAGAAATCTGCCTGGATTTGAGCTGTGTGTGATTTATGAAATTACTCCAGTTTAGTATCTTGGGAAGTGTTCTGCTGACCTTTCACATTGTTGGCCTGTTGCATTGCTGGTTAAGCCAATTTTGCAAAAACCAAAAACAAACCAAACCAAACCAAGAAGAAGCCTACAAAATGATCAGGAAGGAGGATCATCTACATCCAGAAATAGCAATAATAATATCAAGTATGAGAGACATATTAAGACTGATAACATTGAGAAATGGTCCATTCCTCTGCCCTAGCCGATTACTGCTCCACAAGACTACTATTAGTAAGAATCTCAGATAAATCAATGCCAAAAAAGCCATAAAGAAATAAGAAAAAGATTTTAAGAGAAAAAAAGCGAGAGCAAAGCAAGTATATAATAAAATAAGTTTAAAAATCCCACTGAATTTAAGATGCCCAGACAGAATAAATGCATCCATAGGCCATAGGCAGATGGCATTACATGTCCATGTGTATAACACTTACTATGAAAGAGAAATATCTGTGATTATATCACATACAAATTAAACTCAATTCTCAAGACAATGTGATTTCGCCTATGTAACAGATTTAAAAGCAAACAAACAAAAACTGCAAATCAAAGGAAAACTAATTGTTGATTCCTGCTATTTTTGTTGTTAGAGTTGGGATTCTGTTCTTGAGGCTATCTTCTTTTAGGTTTGTTGAAGAATTACTTTCTTGCTTTTTTTCCCTGGGGTTTAGTTTCCCTCCTTGTGTTGGTGTTTTATTTTTATTATCCTTTCAAGGGTTTCATTCATGGAAAGATATTGTGTGAATTTGGTTTTGCCATGGAGTACTTTGGGTTCTCCATCTATGGTAATTGAGAGTTTTGCTGGGTATAGTAGCCTGGACTGGCATTTGTGTTCTCTTAGGGTCTGTACAACATCTGTCCAGGATTTTCTGGCTTTCATAGTCTTTGGTGAGAAGTCTGGTGTAATTCTAATAGGTCTGCCTTTATATGTTACTTGATCTATTTCCCTTACTGATTTTAATGTTCTATCCTTATTTAGTGCATTTTTTGTTCTGATTATTATGTGTTGTGAGGAATTTCTTTTCTGGTCCAGTCTACTAGCAGTTCTGTAGGCTTCTTGTATGTTCATGGGCATCTCTTTCTTTAGGTTAGAGATGTTTTCTTCTATAATTTTGTTAAAGATATTTACTGGCCCTTTATGTTGAAAATCTTTATTCTCATCTATACCTATTATCCTTATGTTTGGTCTTCTCATTGTATCCTGGATTTTCTGGATGTTTGCAGTTAGGATCCTTTTGTATTTTGCATTTTTTTGATTGTTGCGTCAATGTTTTCTATAGAATCTTCTGCACCTGAGATTCTCTCTTCCATCTCTTGCATTCTGTTGGTGATGCTCCCATCTATGGCTCCTGATTTCTTTCCTAAGATTTCTATCTCCAGAGTTGCCGCTCTTTGTGTTTTCTTTATTGTTTTTACTTCCATTTTTAGATCTTGAATCGTTTTGTTCAATTCCATCACCTGTTTGGATGTGTTTTCCTGTAACTCTTTAAGGGATTTTTTGTGTTTCCTCTTTAAGGAGTTCTACCTGTTTAGCTGTTTTCTCCTGTATTTCTTTAAGGGAGTTATTAATGTCCCTTTTAAATCCTCTACCAGCATCATGAGATATGATTTTAAATCTAAATCTTGCTTTTCCACTGTGTTGGGGTATTAGAACTCACTATGGTGTGTGTACTGGGTTCTGATGATGCCAAGTAGTCTTTTTTCTGTTATTAAGTTTCTTATGTTTGCCTTTGCTATCTGGTAATCTCTGGTGTTAGATGTTCTAGCTGTCTCTGTCTGGAGCTTTTTCCTCCTGTGAGTCTCTTAGCCTCTGTCAGCACTCCTGGAAAACCAACTCTTTCCTGAGTTCCAGAGATCAAAGCACTTCCTGGAGGCAAGTTCTCCTCTGGTGGTCAAGGTGCACGGAGGTCTGAAGATCAGCTCAGCCTCCTGGCTGAGGATGAAGGCCCAAAGGAACCCTGTCCAAGAAGCTCTGTTGCTTCTATGGCCCGTGCTTCTCCTGAGCAGACCAGCCTCAGAGAGACCCTTGATAGAAAATGGTGATCACACCTGAATCCTGGGGTCAGAGCACTCCCTGGAGTCAAGCTCTCCTCTGTGGAGAAAATGCTCACAAGTCTGAGTATCAACTCCACCTCCTGGCTGAGAATGAAGACCCAAAGGGACCCTGTCCAAGAAGCTTTGTTGCTTCTGTGTCCTGCGCCTCTCCTGCAGGGACCAGACTCAGAGAGACCCCGGATAGAAAAAAAAAATTAACAAAATATCACTAAAAGTTCAAACATAAATTCAAATCATTAATAGAATAAGTTTACAGCACAGGTGTTTACATGTGTTTCCCTTAAGACTATTTATGTAAATAGACATTCATTTTCTGTCACTCGCTACAATCGTTCATTGAAAGATAAAAACCACAATTTTTGTGACTAGGCTATCACTGAAGTTTTGTATAGATAAATCCAGTCAATATTTTATCTTCTGTCCTTGCACCTACAATAAATCCTTATTTCCCTTTTATAATCTTTGCTTAATTGTCTTACAACCTCTTGGAATTTGTTCTAAACTGTAAATACCTGCTTTCCACCTCAGAAGCAATTAACCCTTAACACATCAAGACTGGCAGAGTTCTATACGCAATATTCATATGAGAGAAGGCTTTAATAGCAATCCTATCAAAAATGGCTTAATAATTATTACTGTTATTTTATGAATTCTTATAGGGTCATCATAAAGAATTAAGAAATCATTTATTTGTCTGTATATTATCACTACAAGACAGTATGTCTTCATTGATCTGCATAAATCTTTCCAATAGAGTGGCCTAATATCAAGTATTATATAATATTAATTTTATAAGGACTGGAAAGGCATCTCAGTTGTAGAAGTCATTTTCTGAAATTTTGTGCTTTGTACCTTACCTTGCAAAATCTCTTTCATCCTTGTTCCATGGTGAAACATCTCAAGCAGATCACCTACTAGCTTTTAAGCCTCACATAGATGACTTGTAGCATGTGATAATGACTATAAAAATGAAAAAAAAAAGACAAACAAAAACCATTGATTTTTCGTTTCCCCAAATTGTCACACTTTATCTTTTTTTTCTAAACAAGTTATTCTTAATAATAATAAAAGCATGCATGCCTGCTACAGATATCTTGTCTTTACTATTGGCATCATCTAATCATCATCCCACAGTTTACATCAGTCTTTTTGCAGACTGCACATAAAATATTAAACTCATACATTAGCATTTTGTCTCCTTTTAAGTCAGACTCTGCAGAAGAGCAGTGGCCATGTCCCTGTTCGTCTGGTTGTCACTGATGAGCATTGTTTCTGCTTTATTTTTCTTTTCTTGACTCAAAATCATGTGTATATCATAACAAATACTTGCTGTACTTCATTTGAGGAAAGGAATTTCAAGCTTTTTGAAATATACTCTAAGTGTATTTCAAAACTTTTAATGGCTCCCTATTGACTAAGAATAAAATCCAAACTTTTCTCTGTGACATGGGAAAACTCTAAGGCTCATAATCCTTTACATTTTTTACTCTTAATTGCTCTGGATGATGTTGGGGCTATACAGTGCACCTGTCCATCCAGCAATCATGGATGCTTCTCAGCTTGTCTGGCTCTACTTCTTTTGTTTGTGTATGACAAACTCATGTGCCTATTTTTCCAATTAATACCTAACCCATTTTTCTTCCTAACTTAAACCATAAATCATCTCCCCTTTGAGTGGTCTTCTGGTCGCTCCATAAAGTAGTACCCATCCCTGTTTGGTGACAAAATATATTTTCTTTTATAGAACAATTATTTTTCCTAGGCTTCTTTATGTGGTTGTGTCTATATGTCTGTCTATAGGTATAGACATTTGGGATTCTAAATGTGAGTTCAGGTGCCCATGGTGGCTAGAGATATTTGAGCTCTGCTAGAACCAGAATTACAGCTGTTTTGAGCCAACTGATATGAATATTTGGAACTGAATCTAGGTCCTTTGCAAGGACAGTATGTGTTCTTAACTCTTTGTCTACTCCACTCCCCAGAGAATTTTAAGCAGACCTTCCCTTTCCCATTAGATTTTTCAATACAGATTGTTATAACTGCTTTTACATTTCTCGCTCTCAAGTGTGCATGCTTTCATACCAACATAGATATTTGGTGGAATGCTGCATCAAGAAAATTGCTGGACTTTATATTACTGTTTATATTTTGTTTGCAGGTTAGAAAATGATCTTACACTGCTTTTGATTAAAATTGTATCACACAGCAATTGTTTTCAGGACAGATCTTACTCTGTCTCTTAGAGCTGAATGCCATTATCAAAGCTGACTAACCTCTTTGAACTTGTTTACTGACCATTATCAAAGAAAAAATAGTTTATTTCAAATAATCACCATAAATATCAAATTAAATATTTGATATGTGATATCGCAGCATCCTTTAACACCATTATGTGAACTACTCATAGCATAAGCATATAGCTACAGATGCTTACAAAATATACTGTATCATTGTAGTCTCTTCAAATGAACAGACTTAGTGAGAATAAAAAGGCCAGCTTTGTATTACTGTTAATAAGACACAGAATAATCAATATTTTTTAATTTTCTAGAAACAAGAGCAAAACGAAGATTAAAAATAATTTAAAGGTACAATAATTATTTTAAGGCGTGAATAGATTTCCCCCAGATTCTGTAATAAAAAGCATTAAATGACTCCGTAACTTTGGGAGGTTTGATGACATTTACCAAGTTTGAAATCTGACTACACTAATTTCATTTGCATTTTATTTTTCCTTGGTTTGCTTAATGTTATTGAAACACTCTATCTGAAATAAATATCTTGTGACATATTTTTTCTATGAAGATAAATATTTAATGTTTTTACTGGAACTCAAGGGTAGATATGTGAGAAAGCCAATGAAAAGAAAAAAGATACAATAGGATGTGAGCAGAGGAAGTCTTTCCTAAACAGATGGCTCTGCTGTAAATTCACATGGCTGGTATGTCAAAGAGGCTTTGGTCTGAGCCTCCTTCTGACCACTATCACATGTCAGAAACTTGATAGAAAGAAAAGCCCCCAAGTCAAATGTTAGCCCTCTTTTAGCTATCTATTTGTTGATCACATCTAAGAACTACTAATTTAGAAACACACTATGGCAACCTGGGCAGGTAGCTAAGTAGGCTGAATGCTTATCCAGCAAGCATAAAACCCTCTGTCCAATCCCCAGTGGCACAGAAAAATCTTATTACTGGAGACAGAGGTTGGAGCATCAGAATTTCAAAGCTGTCCTTGGTTACATGGTGAGTTTGAGGTATGTTAAAGTTAGGGGTAGGTAGGTAGATAGATAGATAGATAGATAGATAGATAGATAGATAGACAGACACACACACAGAAAATGAGAGAAAAGGGGAGAGGGAGAGAGAATTACTTGTGCCTATATTACTTCTGATTATCTCAACTATGTATATGAAATTAATTATTCACTGTTTTTTTTAATGTTTGTTTTCTTGTTGCTTTGGTTTCATTATAAGGTAGTTGATGCCCTAAGATATTTTGAAGTCCACAGAAGGAACATTTAGCTTTTTGTTTGACCATGATAATTTACAGTTCATTTGGGAGGGTGGGAAAACATTGCAGAAGAATTGGTTTACTTTTTGCAAGAATCTAGCAAGAAGATGAAGGTCTGTGGCTTAAACGATATTGATCTGTTGTCCTTGCAGACTGTAAGGTCTAACATTGATCTTTGTTTCCTTACACTACAGCACCATGCACTCTCCAAATTGGGATTAGCAAAATGTACTCCAATGGCTGCCTTCTCAAATCAAAGTATATAAATAGTTTATAGAATATTTGTATAATCTCGCAGAACATATAAAATAGACATATATAACATCAACAGCTTTAAATGAAGTCTAAAACATTTAGCATGGTTGTCCTGACTTGATCCAATTGAGTAATATTAGATTTTCCTTCATAAGTTTTATTCTTTTCTATTTGAAAAAGAGTCATTGATTTTTTTCTGCCCTCTATGGTTTTAATATAGTACAAGCCAACATAGTTTTATTTATGCTGTGTCTCTGCCCAAATGCCATCAAATACGTCAACTGCCCATGGGGATTTTGACTTTAGGGTACACTGTGATGTCTAAGTGAGTCAAAGCATAGTGAACAATAAATAGTGTGAGTCCACCGGAAACATGAATCAAGTCCTCTCTTCAACACAACACCCCCCTGCCCTGTTTAAATTACAGAAGGGAGTTAAATATATGTGATCTGGATCTAGACTTGGTTTATTAAAGTTTTCTTGCTTGGATCAAAGCTTGCCTCTGTTGCTTCTAAGTCTTCACCAGCATTTAATCAGAGGGAAGGAACATTAAATAGCCTGTCATATTGCTATATGCACCAGGCAAGTTGAGAGAGGCATTATGATTTGCGGGTAAGTTTTTCTTTCAGTGATGAAGAAATACAATGGATATAGGTTGACCAACCTTTCAACACATAATTTTAAACTCTTGAATAGATAGAATAGTGGGCAATGCTTTAAATAGTTGAATACTGAGAATATATACTTGAAAGATATTTTTTAAATGAAGGCCAGCATTTATGCAAATAAAGACATGTGAAAATGCTTTTTAAAATATGTTAATGAAAAAGGAAATATGAGGACAGAGTTTAGATAGGAGAGCATTATATATGATTTTTAAAAGTGTATTTTTAATACACTAGCATTTTTAATATAAATGTCGGGTGGGGATGCTGCTGGAAGTGATTTTGTGATGAGAATACCATTATTTACAGTACAGTTTCCTGTGCCTTGAGATAATGGTATTGGGAACAGAACAAGATTCCTCAATGCATCAGCATTCAGAATTATAGCCAGATGCACACTGAGTTATGTCTCCTTCAGAAGAAATGTGAGTTTTTATTTCAAGAGCTAGAAAGATGGGGAAAAGAAAATCTGTACTTAGAGTGACTGAGATCTGTAATACTAATGTTCACAATTACACCATTGTTATCGTTTCCATGGTAATCTTACATAGCCATACAATTAAGCTTCTTCATACGTATGTCTATGAATTGAATGATTTGGCTTCAAATGAAAAAAAAAAGTACATTTATGCTTTCACTTTTTTCTGGAAAGTTGACCTGTTTGCTATTTAATTGCTATGTGCTTGATCTTTCTGGTTTTGATGCAAATCTACTTTTTTTTTTTTATATCAGATATAGCACCATAAACTGAGACTAAGAAAGACCTCCAAATTCAGCAGTACTTTATAGATGCTTTGTTTTAGGGCTTTATATATATATACATATATATACATACACACACACACACACACACACACACACACATATATATATACATATATATATATATATATATATATATATATATATATATATCCTTAAACTATAGATGGAAAACAAATTTTAGTTCTTTGAAAATTAGTTTAATTCTGTGGTTTGCAGACCCTGGATTACCTGTAATTTCTCCTTATGAAAGTGGGTGATTAGTTGCAACTACTATGTCACATGAATCATTCACAAAGTGCTATCTATCTCTGTTCAGGAATGATTTGCAATGGATCTGATCAGCATTAGCTAAAAGAATCTCATTTGAGATTTTCTTAAAGTAGGTTGTTTATCAACAGAATGCCAAGTATAAAACATAATCTCTTCTTCCCAGAGATATTCCTCCCAGAGGCATCAACTAAATAGGGAATATCAATTTAGAGTAAGGCTAGGCACTTCCCTCATATTAAGGCTGGCCAAGTTAACACAGTAGGAGGAAAGGGGTCTAAAAATAGGCAAATGAGTCATAGATAGCCCCTACTCTCCCTGTTAGGAGTCCCACAAGAAGACCTACCTAAACAACTGTAACACATATGCAGAGGCCTGACCGTTCCTGTATAAAAACAGATCAGGAGTGGATGAGGGTAGGTCAAGGAGAGGTGAGGGAGATGGAGGGAAAACTGCAGTTGGAATGCAAAATAACAATTAACATCAATAACAGAAGTACAAGTGCAATAAAAAATAAATTATTCTCTAGTGTTGCGTGCCTGGTTCTATTAAAAATGTCTTGAATCCCTTAATTCATGACATGTTTACAATTGCCACAAGAGGCAGGAAGTATTAGCACCAATTTCCAGATAAGGAGACTTAGACACAAAAAATTTACACAATTTGTCAAAGGCCCTGAGTGATAGATTGCTTTCTGACCTCTGTTGTTCTATCTAGCAGAGCACCGACTCTCCATTATTACATTTTATAAAGCCTATCCTTCATGTATATTGTGAATCTATTAGGTTAGGAATGAGATCTCTTTGGTTCCTCTAGTAAGAAGTAAATTATAAACAAGACAAGGGAGTATCTAATAAGTAGGGGAAATGACAAGAAATTCTGATAAAGGAGGAAATACGAGATTCAAGAGGAAAATCTCTGCCTGGCATAGTAACCAGGTTGCCAGGAGATAGGTAAAATTTGTATGATAGCAGGTCAATATGCCAGACCTTATTGGCTTTCCAAGTTTCTTGGCTGTTATTTTAAATGAATGAATAAAATAAGGCCCCCCATTTGTCACGTCCATGAAGAAATAGAAGATTTGTTTCCTCAAATTATCTTTGTTACATGTTGGCCGTACATAAATATTACACACACACACACACACACACACACACACACACACACACACACACGTGTGTGTGTGTGTGTGTGTGCGCATGCATGAACACTTGAGGGATAATTTATTGGATGTAATTACCAAACATAGTATGATTTTTTTCCTGCAATATTGGATATTAAACATAGCACCATTCACAAGCCAGAAAAGACACGGAGTGCCCTCCAAAGCCTAAACATGCCTAGGGTTAATACTAGCATCATCCACTCAAATATTTATTATTATTATCTTTATTTATTTACTTATTTGTTCATGTGCATGTGTATGTGTGCCCATGTATGTGAAAATGCACATATGTGTGTCAGCAGACAGCTTTTAGGAGCTGTTCTCTCCTTCTCTCATGTGGGTCTTGGGTACCAAACTCAAGCAATTAAATTTGTCTCTAAGGTCTTTTATCTACTACTCTCTGGCCCTCAAATTACTTAAATGTAAAGAACTGGCACAAAAAATACCAAGTATCTCCAACATATTGTCAAACCCAAAAGCATAATCAAATATCAGATTAGAAGTAGGATCATGGGAAACATCCAGAGCCCACTTAGGTCAACTCACTCATGATTCATTGCAAGTATATCCCTAAAAGTGAATTACTTGGTATTTTCATGGGCCATAAAATATGGTAGCCCAAGCATAGCATTTACCACTACACATATATTCACTCATTTATTCCACACATGTTTACTGAGGGATTTGGATTTATAAACTGTCATAAGCCTTATGTGAATCTCAGTATTTGGAAGGGAGGAGTCCTTGAGTGTAAAATTACTTGGGTGTATATACGCTGTTGGTCTGTAACTGAATGTTAATGTAAGAAGAGATTCCATGGAGTATACACTACTATTAGCAAGACAAGAAAATAATGGGCACCCACATTCCTGCACAATTCCAGTTTGTTCAATAATCTGTGTTTACTCCACAAAAGACATTATCTGTGGGATTTAAAATGTCTACACAAACATTAAACATTAACAGTTTTACCCATGACTCTGGAGATGAGAAATCACTAAATGAATTAAAATATTTGTTGATTTTATTTTTTGTTTTTCTACTTCCACTAAAACAATATAAGCTATGTTGCTGTCCAAATCTACCCACTGTAGAATATACGGAGTTAGAAGAGAGGAATAAAAGCGTAACCGAATTTTGAGAATGGCAGAAACCTTCAAGTCAGAGATCTCAGCAGCATCTCTGTCACTGTCCTTGTCTTAGACACATACATTATTCCTGCAGCCTTTATGGCTATCAGCAGTGGCTGCTGGGATGTGATGGGACACTGAGCACCCAGAGCTTGTCATCTCTGGTGCCTTCCACGTGTGACAAGTGCGGCTTGATTCATGTGATGACTATGCTTCTTTCAGGTATTCACTTAAACACTACAGTTCCTGCCTCCTAAAGGGACCTTATCTTACTCTATTATGCATTTGTTAGAGATACTTAAAGGAGAAAACAGATTTTAAAATATTAACCTCAGGCAGAGAAAACTTATTTAATTGAAAAGAAACTAGATTTATCATATCCAAACCCACTTCACAAATATCCACATTTTTTTTTTTACATACAAAATTGGTCCAGGGAGCCTATGTAGCACAGTGTGATGGTTACCATGGATATTTTCTTAAAACTGTGTATAGAGAATGTTTCCAATGACATTTGCTGTCAAGGCCTTTGGCAGATAAAATTATATATTTGGGGGACTTAAGAGTCTTTTATTCTTTTCTGATGTGTTCTCTTTTCCTATTTAATAACTACAAATATAGAAAATTACAGACTATAACCAGCCAGGAGCTAGCCTTCAACAGAAGAAGCAAAGTCTTGCATTTTTCATGTTCATTTTAAATTTTTATTTATCCAATAAAAAAGCATTAATATATGAAGTTATAGTTTCTGTGGAGTATTATTTCATTATCTCCAGACTCTCAGCCCTGATCCATTTACCATTCCTAAATGTCAGGATTTGGCATCCCTCATTCATGTCTATCCACAAAGTAAAAGCCTGAAACGTTGTATGGTTGGCCTCTTATCAAAAGTGTTACGATTTCAGTCAAATAGTCTGTGTTTTGAGCTATGTTCTTCTTTCTTCCTGTTAACTACCACTGTGACAAACATAAGTACTACTATGTTCTCAGGTCATTGTTTAATTTTCCTGCCACAATATTAAAATCAACCTCTATTATCAAAGAGTACATCTCACAATTATCCACATCCAGAACATATGTAATTCAGAAACAAACACCAAAAGTCAAACAAAATATTTTTTAAAAACTACAGAACTAGATGAATGTCGAAGAAGGAGAAGGAGGAAGAGGAGGAGGAGGAGGAAGAAGGAGAAGGAGGAGGGAGAAGAAGAAGGAGAAGAAGAAGAAGAAGAAGAAGAAGAAGAAGAAGAAGAAGAAGAAGAAGAAGAAGAAGAAGAAGAAGAGGAGGAGGAGGAGGAGGAGGAGGAGGAGGAGGAGGAGGAGGAGGAGGAGGAGGAGGAAGAAGAAGAAGAAGAAAAAGAAGAAGAAGAAGAGGAGGAGGAAAGCCACCAAATACATGGGATAAACGCTCAGTTTGACTAAAACCAACAGAAATGTAAATTAAAGCAGTGCTATAACAGTTCATCCTACTTAGTTATTATTCAAAAGACAAGCAATGAATTCTGGGGAGGATGCAGAGAAAGGAGAACCCACGTACTGTTGATGGAAATGCAACTTGATATAGCAATTATGAAACAGTATGGTAATTCTTCAAAAACAAACAAACAAGCAAACAAGCAAATAAAAGTAGGTTTATATGATACAAAGCTTTACTACTAGGCTTATACCCACAGATATAAAATTTTCATGCCAGATACTTACACCCCATGTATGTTACAGTGCTGTGTGCAATATACTGAATATGGAGTGAGTGCAGAAAAGGACTAGAGAAGGTTTGGCAGGAGATGGAAGTGCTGCACTCAGGAACAAAATTCTGCTTTTAGTTTGAGTTCTGTCCTAGCCAGTGCCTTGTGATGTCTTCATCACATTTGCCAGTTGTCACTGAAAGTCTTTAAGCAGTGACATGATTGGAATGTAGGAAATCTCTGCCTCAGAGGAAACAGATAAAAGGACCAGGAGTAAAATACAACATAGTTTGAAAGATGTCAACATTACAAAGTTGGAAAGGATTCTTGTTGACTTACATAAGACATCTGAAAACCTCAAACCAAGGTCAGTGAATGGCCTCAGTGATAAGCAAAAGAAATTGTATTATTGTATTTAAAAATGTAAGAAAGAAATCACCTTCAAAAACTGACATCACAGAAAAGGAAACCTAAATGAGGACTATTGAAGTGGGTCTTGATAGGCCTAATACATCTTAATTTCTCTTCATTAAATACATATTTTATTGCTATTTTCTGAGGTATATGTTTATAAATATATTGTGCATGTGTAGGCATGTGGCTTTATTGTATGTGTGTGGAGATCTTTGTCAATTTTCTGCTAATTCACATAGGTTTCAGAGTTTGCCCTCAGGTCATTAGGCTTGTGCCTAAAGTGCTTTTACTTATTGAATCATCTTGCTCCAGTGTCAGGACTCATGTTTCTGGGGACTTAAATGCTTTAAGTGAGAAACAGACACAATAACCTCTACTCTGTGTAACCATGTGTAATCTTGCTTTCTTTTTCATAGCCAGAAGGCTGTTAAATCTGGAACAGAACAGTACATTCCAACAAAATACATGGATTATAAGATTCAACTCAAAATACCAATGGAACTGACAATGATTGAGTAAGGGATATTTGAGCAATAGACAGATTATTTTTATTAGAGTAGCATTCATACCAAGATGGATGGGTCAAGACAGAAAGCAAACTCCATAACTGCCTTATAACCATAGAACACCGATTAAAAGGGGAAAAAAAAAAGCCAGTGGATCAGGAAGTTTGCTAGGAGCTTGTATCTCCTAGTAACATCCGCTATTTTTACAGCAGCTTTATTTATAATAGCCAGAAGCTGGAAAGAACCCAGATGTCTCTCAACAGAGGAATGGATACAGAAGATGTGGTATATTTACACAATGGAATACTATTCAGCTATTAAAAACAATGAGTTATGAAATTCTTAGACAAATGGATGGATATGAAGGATATCATCCTAAGTGAGGTAACCCATTAAAAAAAGAACACACATGATATGCACTCACTAATAAGTGGATATTAGCCCAGAAGCTCAGAATACCCAAGATACAATTTGCAAAACACAAGAAACTTAAGAAGGAAGAGCAACGTTTAGATCTTTTGATCCTTCTTAGAATGGGGAGCAAAATACCCCTGGAAAGAGTTACAGAGACAAAGTTCAGAGAAGAGACTGTAGGAATAACCATCCAGAAACTGCCCCACCTGGGGATCCATCCCATAAACAACCACCAAACCCAGATACTATTGTGAATGCCAACAACTTGCTGAAAGGAGCCTAATAAAGCTGTGTCCTGAGAGGCTCTACCAGTGCCTGACAAATACAGAAGTGGATGCTTGCAGCCATCCATTGGATGGAGCACAGGGTCCCCAATGAAGGGGCTAGAGAAAGTACCCAAGGAGCTGAAGGATTCTGCAGCCCCATAGGAGGAACAGCAATATGAACTAACCAGTATCCCCAGAGCTCCCTGGGAGTAAACCACCAATCAAAGAAAATACATGGTGGGACTCATGGCTCTAGATGCATATGTAGCAGAGGATGGCCTAGTCGGTCACCAATAGGAGGAGAGAGGCCCTTGGTCCTGTGGAGGTTTATGTCCCAGTATAAGAAACTGACAGGGCCAGGAAGAGTGTGTTGGGGAGCATGGCAAGTGGGGAAGGAATAGGGGGTTTTCGGAGGGGAAACTAGGAAAGGAGATAACATTTGAAATGTAAATAAAGAAAACATCCAAAAAAGATCTCACCCACAAAACTGTAAGAGCCAGCAGATCAGGAAGTTTGCTATGAGTTTGTGTCTCCTAGTAATATCAGAAGGTACTCCTGAAAATTCTCACCAGCATCACAATCCAAACATGTTTTGAACAAGGAGGACATCAGTGACCAAGCTAATCTGGTTAAGAAAAAGTCCCCACGGCCTCAACTCTACACAAAGAACTATAGGCAATATGGTAAGGATGAGAATTTAAGAGCTGATCTTCCCTTGGAAATTTGTTCAGTGCTGAATGATCAGCCAGGAAAGCATACATACAAGAAAAAGTACATAGGCTTAACAGGTTATATAGGAATATATATGTATACAAATACATATATGCATGTGATAATTAATGAAGAGCACATAAATGTTAAGGAGAGTGGAATGGGATATATAAAAGACCGTTTTGACAAGGGAAACTAGAGAAAGAAATATTGAAATTAAATTACAATAGCAAAAGTAAAATCAAATAAAATGTTTTAGATATACAAACAAGTGCAACAAATGAAGGACAAGCAGGACCATGTGGAACATTATCAAAAAACAGGCTCATTTAAGAGAAAAAGTGAAAGGAGCAAATTCTCTTCCATGTAGAGTTTGTATTCTTTAGCTCCTCTGTGGTCTGAAGATACAACAATCAGAATCCAGGAATCCTAGAAATGTTGCTTTCTTGGCACCCAGTTACACCCAGAGCCTTTTAGAAATACAATGTGATAAGGCTCAACATGCGGCAAAAGAAACCTTAGCGCCAAAATCTGTGTGTCTTATTCTACCAAGAACAAGTTTCAAATGAATGTCCATGTCCTTTGGGTTCTTTAACAATGTGCAAAGAAGAGTGCGTCGTATTAAAATACAGTCATTACCACATACTCAGATAGCCTTTCAATACAAGAAATGCCATCAGTTGAAATAAATGTAGGTCAGATTTGTCAAATGCAACATAGCAAGACACATTTCAGAACTATCCACTGGGCAGGAGCTGAGACATGAACCCCACGTGGTCCTGAGTAGGAAGAAGTTTGAACTGGACATCAAAGATGATTCTGAAGGTGCTATCCACAGAGCAGTTAGCTGAACAAAACTTATTATCAAAGAAAGATTTATCTAGATAGGAGGTTTTCTCAGTGAGTGAGTGAGAATATAAACAAAGAAGGAAGTTATCTGTATAAATCAGAATAGATTTCAGATATGTTGCGTTTTCAAGTACAAGATATAAACCAAAATATTCAACAATCTGACAAACTGACAAATCTTAAGGAATACAAATTATATATATATATATATATATATATATATATATATATATATATATATATATATATCCACAACAATACACACACATACACACACACACACACACACACTATATATATATATATATATATATATATATATATATATATATATATACACACACACACACACACACACACAACAGTCCTTTGGGGATGGAAAAGTTGCTGTCTTAAATGGACTGTAAGTAGAAATCACCTAGCTTCCATAAGGTATGGTTTCCAACAGGAAAGTGAATGTTTATGGAAGGAGCAGAAGTTGAAAAAAAAAAAAAACCAAACAAACAAACGTGTTTGGTTCAAGGGTTTTTAGAGGTAAGAATCGCTAAATTATTCTCAGTACTTCCACATTAGTGAGATTTGCAAAGATTTGGAACATCTAATCCTATCAGCAACTTTTGCCTGAGAGCTCCTATAACAAAAGATATTACTAAATGAATCTGACCATCAGAATAACAAAGATGAAAGGGATGTTACCCAGACAAGTGTTTATTGACATTCCTGAGATCAGGAACAGCACCATGAAAGACACAAAAAGCTAGGATTACACCATGATGTAAGTATGAAGGAGAATCATTTAGGAGTTTGCCTCCTCATACTGGTGGAGTGACAGGTTAGGTATTGCTATTACTAAAAGTGAGCATGTGCAGATATTTCATAAGATAGGAACTAATTACTGAATGGCCTCTCAGGAGACATCTCAAACATCACAGGAGGATCAAACTATATCTTCAATGACCTCACAAGATGTTTTGATGAGCAGCCCTGGAAATGAGGCCAAGAGAAAATAAGACCTGCAAGAAGCTAGAACTTCCCAGTCAATACAACTAAATAAGATTCACTACTGAGTGCCACACACAGGCTGTAGGAACCTCTATACCAGGTGGAAAGCAGTTGTCAAGAAAATACCAGAAATATGTCTTTGGGGCCTGCATTCTGGCACACACAGCTTGGCCAAGTGGAATTCAGATGAGCCAGATTATGAGTCCACATTCTGCCCCACTGCTGGGTTACTTGGCAAGGCTACTAATAAGGCAAAATGCAGGGAGTTTGACTGTGTCTCCCTGAACTGCTGTCTCTGGGTGCTGGGATTTAGGGATGCACTGAGATACTGCTCAGGGGGTGGGAAAATGTGGTCTGAGACTGAGAAGGCCAAAGTTTGGGTTCCTGAACTCTTAGGCACCTTGTCGCCACTGGGGTGTTGCACAGAGGAGTCAGAAACAAAGAATGTGAGTCGCTGGGCCCAGGACCCCAGGGCTCTGGAAATGGGGAACTCCAGATTAGCTCATCAGCAAATGTAGTGGCAGTTGTCTGTAAGCACAGAAAGGCCTTCTATGGAAGACTTAGGTTGCGGCTCTGTAGGTGAAATCCTTATCCATGCTCTCCATGGTGGTTTTGATGGAAGAAACAGTCCATGATTATCAATACCATTTATTGGCTGTTCATCATGGAAAATGGACGTGCACCAACTTCTCAGAGTCAACCAGAGATTTAATAATTTTTGCCCGGAGGAATATCCAGGAAGGAAAGCTTATTGGCTAAACCCTCAGGACATCTAGGTACCTCATTAGGATGGACAATTCAGTTTGGGGCTATGTGGCCGACTTGGGGAGTATAGATACGTATTCCAGGCCAGGAATCTGGCAGGGATCAGGAAGCTGCCTACTATCTCAGGTGGATGCTGAGGTGCCTCGAACTCAGACCTGCTCTACCTTACCAAGTTACCTGGCCCACAGCTCCTTCTTTTCTTTTTGTAAAGGATAGGTGTCATTGGAGTAACTGTCTCTTATGTTATTTGAAGTGAAAATTTTGGGTGGACTGTGTGTAAGCATCAAAATAAAACACAGCATAAGGGTAACACATCATAAGCCAGAGGGGTAATGAGGGGTGAGCGCTAGGAAGACAAGAGATTATTAAACCAATTAATTGTTTAGTGTACTATACAATTCATGAGGGTATTAACATCGATCTTAAACATTTGATTTAACTATATACACAATCATGTTTCCCTTACTATCATGTAAATTTCCCTAAGTTCCGTAGCCATTTGGCTTTGGCAAGAGAGTTTATCTATAACAGGAAGGTTCCAAGTCAATCATCTATATATCTCATCTGTCTTCTGTGGGTTTCAGCATCTGTTTATCTTGGAAGTCTTTAGTCAGATATATGTGTCTGGACAAAGGCAGCTTCATTGCCCCAGGTAGGTTCAAGGAGATGGCGGGTCATATCCATCTCCGTCCCTGTCTATTCTGTGACAACAGCTCTGTCTTTTACCCTTTTTTAGAGATAAACCTGTAGGATAATTATAACACAGAGAACCCCAGCAGGGAGATGTCTCCACAGGGTGCAGAGTGTGTGTTAAGCCTGTAATAGTTTGCTTGGGAGCACATCACAGTCTGTTGTTAGACACCTTGCTAGAAAAAGCAAGAGTGTTTGAGGAATTTAGTCCTGGAAGGCATTCTGTAAGTCAGAAGTTATCTGTGATGTCTTAAGAAAAGTAGAAGGGAGAGTTGAGGATTTATCTGCTCTGGATGGCTGAGGAAGAAAATACTGTGGGTTTTTTGTTGTTGTTGTTGTTGTTGTTGTTGTTGTTTGGTTATTTTGTTTTGTTTTATTTTTTTATTAGATATTTTCTTGATTTACACTTTAAATGTTATCTCCTTTCCTTGCTTTCCCTCCGAAAACCAGCTATCCCATCACCCTCTCCCTGCTCACCAACCCACCCACTCCCACTTCCCTGTCCTGGCATACACTGGGGCATCAAGCCTTCCCAGGACCAAGGGCCTCTCCTCCCATTGCTGCCCAACAAAGCCATCCTCTGCTACATATGTGCCTGGAGCCATGGGTCCCTCCATTGATGGTTTAGTCCCTGGGAGCTCTGGGTATACTGGTTGGTTCATATTGTTCTTCCTCCTGTGGTGCTGCAAACCCCTTCAGTTCCTTGGATCCTTCCTCTAGTTCCTCCATTGAGGACCCTGTGCATAGTCCAATGGTTGACTGAGAGCATGCACCTCTGTATTTGTCAGTCACTGGTGGAGCCTCTCAGGAGACAGCTATATCAGGCTCCTGTCAGCAAGCACTTGTTGGCATCTGCAATAGTGTCTAGGTTTGGTAACTGTATATGAGATGGATCTGCAGGTAGGGCAGTCTCTGAATGGCCTTTCCTTCAGTCTCTGCTCCATACTTTGTCTCTCTATCTTCTCCCATGGGTATTTTGTTGCCCCTTCTAAGAAGGACAGAAGTATCCATACTTCGGTCTTCCTTCTTGAGCTTCATGTCGTCTATGAATTGTATCATTCACAGAAAATACCATGTTAAATATATATCTGGCATAGGTAATAACAGTTTTTCTGTAAAAAGAAACTGATTTAATTTAGGGTTAAATAATGATAAGCATAGTTGATTTGAGCTGTGGGAGCAGATTAAATATGATTTTTGAACCTTAAAAGAAACTTTAAACATTGAAAAATTTTAGTACAATTTTAAGTTAGAAGGCATGAAAATTATGGGGAAAAATAAACATTTAAATAAAGAAGCATCAAATTTTTCGGGGTAAAGGTTTCAGTGTAATTTTTCCAAATTCTCAGCAGCAAGATCTTATTTACTGTCTTTGCCTAGTGGGTTCTTTTTGCCTAGGTGCAGGTGAGTAGTGGCCTGCTCTGCCACACTGTGATGCTATGTGCTCTAGCAGGCAGGTCCCCCTTTTATCCTGCTTGGTTTTTTTCTTGGGTGGTATTGATAGGAGGCATATAGACTAAAAGTAGAGCAGAAAGAGAAGGATATAGACTTGCTGGCACCATATCACTCTGTGGGGCTGGGAAAGGGACAGAAAGCACAGAGAGAGTTGAGTCTGAGACAGGATCTGGAGAGGGAATATGAGTGTTTTGCCTGTTTGTATATATGCATACCACATGAGTACATGCTGCTCTCAGTTGCCAGAACAGGGCACTAGAAATCCTTGAACTGAAGTCATAGTTGGTTATAATCCACCACATGAGTTCTGTGAACCAAACCTGGGTCCTCCATAAGAGCAGACACTGATAAGAACTGCTGAGCCATCTCTCCAGCATCTCTAATTCCTTTTTAACAAGAGAAAGAAATTGGATACCATAGAGTTTGAGGAGAAAAAGAAGTTTGTAAAAACACTGAGAACATATGAATAAAATATGAAATTTCATCAGTTGGTAAGAGGTACCTGGAAATTGTACTATTTTGGCACCAAGTCTATAATTTTAAAAGTATTCTATGATAAGAATTTTTTAATGCCCTCTTACTACATTAGCTAGAATGGGCAGTGAAACATTACATAGAAAAGGTAATTCCAGTCACTGCCACTCTTGCTATTGTTATAGAAATGATGTGCTTTGCCAGGTATGTATGGTTATGTGTAGGTAAGTACCATTCTTTAAGAAAAGTAATCCCTGTCTATTATTATATTTTTTAAGTCATAGGAAAAAATTAAGTCAGAATTCTCTCTAGTTATTTAACAGTCATCTCAAATCCCAGGTATCTAAAACAGAGCTTGAATTATTCTCCCAAAACCTGTCCATCTCACAATATCCACTTTAATAAATGGCACCACTACTTGACACATTCAAACTTTGGAGTCATTGTAGGACTCTATCCGTCCTACATTTCTCATAACCTACTTATGGAAGATTCAATGAGTCCTAACTTTAAAACTTTAACAAAATCAGTATTTTACCCAGACTGACTTAAATGAGACATTACCATCTCTCTCTCATCTAACTATAGCCTCTTTGCAAGACAGCCATTTTTCCATTTGGCAGAGTGACCTTTAAGTGAATGTAAATTATTTGATGTGATTCCTCCAGTGGCATTTTTAAAGATGCAAGTGTTTTTCTCGTTTTATGTATTTATTTAAATCCACCAATCAAAGTAGTGCATCTTTAAGAGATATAGAGTGGTGTCTTGGTCAGTTTATACATTGTACCAAGCAAGTCAAGACATGAGGTTTATAACCCTCATGTTCAATTTTCACCATTTCTTCACAATGAGGACATTCATTTCAAATCCTTTCTTCCAACTACTGTTTACTGTGCAGTGTGCTTTCATTAACTGTAATGACACTCTTTGCAATAAGTGCAAATTTTAACCTAAATCTTTCCATAATCTCCAGATGGCCTTGCCTCCATCATAGCTCAGTACTTTATTTGTCTTCATTTTCTCCAAACATATTACCTCACTGCTATACCTTAATATATTAAAAAGAAGTCTTATATCAGGGCCTTGATGCTGCTGATCCCATGACCCAAAACCCTTCTTCCTCAGCTTCCCTATGGCTTATATCTTCTTCCCTCAGCTTTCTGTTCCCATATTTGTTAACTTAAACAGTTACTACTTAATTATGCTAACTTAAATTCTAACTCAGTGCACATATTCATACTAATGCATATAATCATGGCCCCTTAACCCTTGTTTTCTATATAGATACCTACATAACCTTCATAGCACATACAAATATATAGTTTGTTTTAAGTTTCTATGTAACTCTCGTATAAGAAACAGGAAGGCAGAAGTTCTAACTGCCTAACTATGATATCATCTCTAATACTCAAAAAAGTGGCTAGCATATAACATTCCTATGGAAGTTTTTATTATGCTGATGCATCAAAAATGTTGGTAAATACTCAATATGAATTGTCATACTATCATTTTATCTTTCGTAATAATACATACTATTCAGTATATCTGTTTATATCCAAACCATTTAAATCTGTTTCATTCAGGGAGTTCTCCTGCTTTACAGTTTTATGTGCTTGTTCTTGGATAGATTATAAAAACATCTCACTGAAATATCCTTAAGCCTTGGCTATTCAAATTTTAAGAGAAAATTATGGATCAGTAGGGGTTAAAGATAGTTTCTACCTAAATTATTGATATGAATTAGATCTGCAGAATCTACACACTAGGTGGAAAGAATTAATTACTGCAAGTTGAAATCTGACTTCCACACACCAGCCATGGCAAGCACATACCATACACAAATACACATAAACACGCACGCACACACACACACACACACACACACACACACACACACACGCACCATCACAAATTAATTAAACTTATTTTTTAAAGTGCCTATATAAGTTGTGCACTGTAATATAGTTTATATTTCTTTTACCACTTTGACAGATTGTTCACATTGTTATGATTGGAAGGAAATGGCATATGTGGAGATCAGAGGGCAGCATGTAGGAGCTGGTTCTTTCCTTTCACTCTGTGGACCCCAGTGATGGAATCATTTTGCCAGCTTTCTCAGGAATCCTAACAGCGGTTCCTTTTAAATTTTACTTTTTGTGATATTAACATTATAATAGAATGACATATTATAGTGTACATATTTATCTTTTACTTTTCTGCATTATTTTGTAAATATCATTGAAAAATTATTTCTCTAGTTTCATTCATATAACTTTAAATGTGTATTACACGATATACACCAGTTTTATGATGATGAATAAATATCACTACCATATATTACAACTTGTTAAATAGTGTCTTAGTTAGAGTTTTACTGCTCTGAACAGATACCATGACCAAGGCAAGTCTTATTAAAAAACAACATTTAATTGGGGCTGGTTTACAGGCTCAGAGGTTCAGTCCATTATCATCAAGATGAGAGCATGGCAGTATCCAGGCAGGCATGGCACAGGCAGAGCTGAGAGTTCTATGTCTTCATCCAAAGGCTGATAGTGGAAGACTGACTTCCAGGCAACTAAGGTGAGAGTCTTAAGCCCACACCCACAGTGACACACCTATTTCAACAAGGCCACCCCTCCAGATGGTGCCACTCTCTGGTCCAAAAATATACAAACCATCACATTCCACTCCCTGGCTCCCATAGACTTGTTCAAAAACATGAGTTTATTCTGGTCATACTTAAACATAGCAAACATGAGTTTATTCTGGTCATACTTAAACAAAATGCATTTAGTCCAACTTTCAAAGTCCTCATAGTCTATAACAGTCTCAACAATGTTAAAAGCTCAAAGTTCAAGGTGTCTTCTGAGAGTCATCAAACTAATTAACTGTAATCCCCAAAGCAAGGCAGAAAACCAGCTGGGCAAACTCCAAACTCTGCATCTCCATGGTTGATGTCAAAGCGGTCTTCAGATCTCCCTTCCTTTTTCATCTTTGTTAACTGCAACAACCTGCTTTCTCCTGGGCTAGTTCCACTCCCTGTTAGCAGCTTTCTTCAGCATGTATCCCATGGCTCTGGCATCTTTAACATCTTTGAGTCTCCAAGGCAATTTCAATGTTACAGCTTCTTGTTTCCGTGTCTGGGATTCTACTTGATCTTTTGGGCTCCTCCTAAGGGCTGACATCACTTCTCCAGCTCTGCCCTCTGTAGCACACTAAGCTCATGTTGATCCACTCCACTATGGCTGCTGTTCTTGGTGATCATCTCATGGTACTGACATCTCCAATACACTGGGGTGTTGGTGAAGCCACTCCAACTAGGCTTCACCAAATAGCCTCTCCTAGGCTCTCTTCACGGTACCAAGCCTCAAATCCTTTGTATGACCCCTTCAGTCCTGGGTCATCAACTACAGCAGAGGCTATACCTTCTCCAATGTCCTTACATGACCTCTCACAGTGCCAAATCTCAGCTGTTCTTCATGACACCTTCATGCCTTCAAAACCAGTACCACCTGGGTGATTCTTACACAATACCAAGTCAAGCTGCAGCATGAGGTACAACCTTGGCTATCTCTGGAACATATATTCTTTCTGCTCCCAGAAAACACTTCCCAGAAGATTTCACCTTAGTGATGCTGGTCTCTTCTTCTTCTTTTTTTTTTTAATTAGGTATTTTCCTCAATTACATTTCCAATGCTATCCCAAAAGTCCCCCATACCCTACCCCCCACTCCCCTACCCACCCATTCCCACTTTTTGGCTCTGGTGTTCCCCTGTACTGGGGCATATAAAGTTGCATGTCCAATGGGCCTCTCTTTCCAGTGATGGCAGACTAGGCCATCTTTTGATACATATGCAGCTAGAGTCAAGAGCTCCGGGTTACTGGTTAGTTCATAATGTTGTTCTACCTATAGGGTTGCAGATCACTTTAGCTCCTTGGGTACTTTCTCTAGCTCCTCCATTGGGGGCCCTGTGATCCATCCAATAGCTGACTGTGAGCATCCACTTATGTGTTTGCTAGGCCCCGGCATAGTCTCACAAGAGACAGCTATATCAGCGTCCTTTCAGCAAACTCTTGCTAGTGTATGCAATGGTGCCCTCGTAGGACACCATGGAGGCTAATTACGGGATGGATCCCTGGATATGGCAGTCTCTAGATGGTCCATCCTTTTGTCTCAGCTCAAAACTTTGTCTCTGTAACTCCTTCCATGGGTGTTTTGTTCCCAATTCTAAGAAGGGGCAAAGTGTCCACACTTTGGTCTTCGTTCTTCTTGTTTCATGTGTTTTGCAAATTGTATCTTATATCTTGTGTATCCTAAGTTTCTGGGCTAATATCCACTTATTAGTGAGTACATATAATTTGAGTTCTTTTGTGATTGTGTTACTTCACTCAGGATGATGCCCTCCAGGTCCAACCATTTGCCTAGGAATTTCATAAATTCATTCTTTTTAATAGCTGAGTAGTACTCCATTGTGTAAATGTACCACATTTTTTTTGTATCCATTCCTCTGTTGAGGGGCATCTGGGTTCTTTCCAGCTTCTAGCTATTATAAATATGGCTGCTATGAACATAGTGGAGCATGTGTCCTTCTTACCAGTTGGAACATCTTCTGGATATATGCCCAGGAAGAAGTATTTAGGGATCCTCCGATAGTACTATGTCCAATTTTCTGAGTAACCGCCAGACTGATTTCCTGAGTGGTTGTACAAGCTTGCAATCCCAACAACAATAGAGGAGTGTTCCTCTTTCTCCACATCTTCGCCAGCATCCGCTGTCACCTGAATTTTTGATCTTAGCCATTCTGACTGGTGTGAGAATGAATCTCTTCTTAATCACTGTTAATTTCCTAGTTCCAGGTAACCAGTATCAATTGTCCCAGTAGTTGCTTCCATTATTAACTCTAGAGCCAGAGCCACAAGGCTGAAGCTGCCAAGTTCTGCTACTTGCAGGAACTAAAACATGAACTGCTTGTACTATTACATTACCATTGGCTTTATGTTTTCCAAATCCTTCACTGCCTAAGCTTGGCTATCCTGGATCTTGCTCTGTAGATTGACCTTGAACGCAAAGATCAGCATGCTTGTCTCTTGAGATTAAAGGTCTGTACTACCAAGCCTGGATCTAAATTTAGCTGGGTAGGATCTTGCCCCAAAGTCCCACTACCTTAATCTGTTATCTCCTAGAACACAGGATTTTGCTCCATTTCACTTCCTGGTACCCCTTTAATACTCGAACCATATATTTTATATTTTTTTCTTTCTAAGTTTGCTATGCTTGTTCAAACTACTCTTCAGAGACTTAACCAGAGAACAAAGTCTCTCCTAGGCGTTTTTGAAATTTCCTTTGTCAATGCAATTAATCTGAGTCTCTTCACCTTAGCCTCAGGCAGACTTTTCAGACAAGGGCAAAAAGTAGCCACATTCTTCACCAAAATACCATAAAAACAGTCTTTATGCCACATTCTAAAATTCTTCTCCTTTGAAATCTCTTGGACCAGGTCAACACAGGATGACCATTAAGCCCCATCTAAAGCATTCCACTGCTTTCCAAATCAAAAGTCCCAAAATCTACATTCTTTCAAATAAAAGCAAGGTCAGGCCTATCTGAGCAATACCCCACTCCTGGTAACAACTTCTGTCTTAGGATTTTCCTGCTGTGGTCAGACACCATGTCCAAGGCAAGTCTTATAAAAACAACAACAACAACAACAAAAACAACATTTAATTGGGGCTAGCTTACAGGCTCAGAGGTTCAGCCCATTATCATCAAGGTGGGAACATGGCAGTATCCAGGCAGGCATGGCACAGGCAGAGTTGAGAGTTCTATGTCTTCATCCAAAGGCTGCTAGTGGAAGATTGACTTCCACGCAACCAGGGTGAGAGTCTTAAGCCCACACTCACAGTGAGGTACCTATTTCAACAAGGCCACACCTACAGATAGTACCACTCCCTGGTCCAAGAATATACAAACCATCACAAATAGTAATTTATTTCTCATCATTAAATATTTTTATTTTTTCTTTTCTTCTATCTTTCATTGCTCATTACCTCTTAGATGAAGATTCCATTACAATTACCTATCCCACATAAATGTATTTTCTAGCACATGTTCTCAAATAAATGAATTTTCATATTTTAGAATTTATTCTTCAATGCTTAATATTGACACTAACTTTCTATACTCCAAAGAAAGTCTAAAGTCAGTCAGTACATCTTCTTTTCCAGTTAAGGAACAGGAAATTGACATCTCCCTAGTTTCCAGCTGCTTTGCAATGATCCCCTAAAACTCTGCCAGCTTTTTGTTTGGCTTTTTTCAGCTATAACACTAGTTCTTTCTAGTGTTTTCACACATTGAATATTGTATCCTTTCATTGTACCCATCCTCCATTATTGAAGGTCTTTTGCTAATATGTTTGCAAGAATCTCTCAATCACAAACTCTCAGTTTGGGAATGAAAAGTTATGTTACTTTTTCTTAGTCTCAAATAGTATTTAGCTACCTACATTGGTTTCTTCCTGAATAAATCGAAGCAAATTAAGAAATCCTCTTAGGGAAAGATAAATTTAAGAGTGGTTCTAAAAATCTTCAAACTGGTAAAGGAAAAAAAAATGCTCATAAGAAAAAACAAAACTATTCAAGAAAAAAACAAGAGAAATTGACTAAAATGTGTTTAACCTCTTCTGAAAATGTGGTGAGTGCAGGAGACCAAGGTGCTACTATGAACATTCTGAACGCTATTAGGAAGCATATATGCTGAACCTGAGGACTTCTGTTATACAGTTGCCTACAAATATGCTTTTTGGCATATTTGTTTTATATTTATTTTTAAATGTTTTGATTCATTGTTATATCTTCACATTATGTATCGAAGTATTTTATATAAAATCATTTATTGTAATTAATTTACCATTAATAAGACTACAAAGCTAGCTTAAGGAAGTCACTAAAACATTTCATCGAGATCAAAACTTGATATATCTCAATGAACATCTATATAGCTTGTTACTTATTTTCTTTTTACTTTTCATTTTTCTTGTTAACACACATTGGTTGAGCACTACTTAAAATGTTTCCTATAACTTTTTGTTGTTTTATAATGTTTTATTTTACTTAAAATTACATTTTCTTCCCATATTTTTCAAAGCTATGATTTTGGGATTGTCCTGTAACAATGCACAGGACATATGTATTTCATAAACAAGCTTTATGAAGAATGTTTGAGATTAAACAAAAGTCTGTGGACACTGGCATACTTTCTGAAATGCCTCAACCCACCACACCTCCCTTATATACAGTCCAGTCAATAGAAGCTGCATTCAAACCACATAGCCTTTTCAATTGCTGCTTAGGAGAATGTCCTGCCTCTGTTTAATGTCACAGTATTTGTTAACTTGATACAAACATAGGCATACCTATGCAAAGATAATCTCCACTGAGAAAGTGCTTCCATAATATTGACCTATGGGCATTTTGTTATTTTCTTACTGGGGCAGGAAGGCTAAGCCCAGTATAGGTGGTAACATCACTGGACAATGTCTGGGCTATTTAAGAAAGATAAGTGAGTAAGGCAGAAGTCAGCATTCTTCCCTGATTTTTGCTTCACTTTCTTCTTGAGTTCAGAATTCTCTCAGTGATGAACTTTGAATTACAAGTAGTAGCCATATAACCCTTTCCTCCTCAGCTTACTTTTGGTTGTGTTTTATCACAGCAACGGAAGAAGCAAATTAGGACAGTACCTCTCTACCCAGAACATTAACTTCTGTTTGCTTCCTAGTCCAAGATCTGAGATGTGCCAATGCTTATCTATCTAAATGCTATGCTGTATTTCTCTTCTGTGATTAAACACAAAACCATCTTGAGTCTATGTTAATTTTAATTTTCTTTTAGGAACCCATTAGGTAAAACAGCACCCTACATAATGGGAAAATGTCTTCCCAATTGTACATCTGATGCGAACTATGCTTTAAAACAAAACAAACAAGCAAACACCAAAAAAAACAAACATCGAGGAAAAAACATAGCACAACTTAAAAATGGTGTGTGGAAGTAACCAGAACCCACTCAAAGGTAAAACACAAATGGCTGAGAAATACTTTATATAGATAAATATTCAAGATCCTTAGCCTGCAGGAGATTGCAAATTTAAATTGCTTTTATATTTAATGTTGCCCTAGTCAAAATGACCAAAGTTAGTTAAACAAATGACAGCCCATGTTCGCAAGGATTCAGGAAAGGAGTAACACTTACTGATTTCTGGTGGGAATGCAAATAAATAGTCAGTATGAAAGTAACTGTGGCATGTACTCAGGAAGAAGGGAATGAATCTACTTGAAACCCAGCTATAGCAACTCTTGGCCATATGCCCAAGGGATTCTACATTCTGTCATGTTCATTGATGCTCTATTCCTGACAGACACAAATTGGAAACAACCTAGATGTCTATCAAATGATGAATGGTTAATGAAAATATGATACATTTTTAGAATGGAATATTATGCAGTGGTTAAGAAAAATGAAACTATGAAATTCACAGGTAACTAGGAACATCAACCTGAGTAAAGTAACCCAGACCCAGAAGGACATATATTGTATATTTTTTCTTTTTTGGATGTTAGCTTTTACATTTCTGATATGAGTGATAAAATATGATGTTAATTGCCCAGAAATGCACAAATGACAAAACTCCAAGACAAGGCAAAAGTCTTGTGACCTCAAGTTTCTTCAAAACCATGGAATTGTTCTTGGAATGTGCTTTATTTCCCCTCGAGGTGTAGTGGATGAGAATATGTTTACTTCAAATTATTCATCACATCTGGATATTGTTATTTGTTTTATGCCTCTATGAGAAAAACATGTTTTGCTGTGTGCACCGTGTCCTTGTGATTATATACAGGTAGAACACATGATAATTTTATTCATGTGACCTTTTATATCCCTCAGGGCATAGATTACCTAATGATAAAGCTGGCTATTGCATGAGACTTTAGTCTGTTAGATTTTTAGACTCCATGCGTCCAGGTTCCAGCAGCTATTAGACAGTAACCTCATGCTTATGTGTATACATGTACTTGTCTGTATACGTGTACTTACAGTACACACATGGAAAGAGGTACATATAGGCATAGGTTTGAAAATCCTCACTGAAATAATGAAGAAAATATGTATGAAGTACCTATTTCTACAGAAGGATGAGAAGAAATAGGCTTATATGTGAACTGTGAAGGGCTTAAACTGTATCTATACTATCATAATGGTATTATTGTACTGTAACTAAAATCAGTTGGGAAACTGAAGTGATAAAGTATTATAATAGGTTCTGATATTTTCACTAAATTATTTACTTTTTAAATATAGATGAAATGCTTCATAGTTATAAAATACAATCTATTACATTTTTGCAAAATTAAAATTTGGAAAGCTTTTCAAAATGATACCTACAAATACAATGAAACAAGCCCAACCATGATAAAGCCATTATGTAAAGAACCCACTTCCCATATTCAACATGTATATATCCAGAAAGTAAGATTCATGCTTATTATAGATTGTGTTTTATTTATTTATTTCCTTAGTACTTTAAACCAAGGACAGTGCCTTACATCTAAATAAATATTTTGATAAATGGAAAAAAAATTGACTATTAACTAAATATTTTGATAAATGGAAAAAAATTGACTATTAACTAAATATTTTGATAAATGGATAAAATTCTAATTTTAGACCATGTAAATTTGCCACTTTATTATAGAACAAAAAAAAATTAAGGTGGAGATCTTCCACACATAGTCCTTCTTGTCACTAGGTAGGCAGTCCCAGAAAAGCCAGAAAAATCACATGTCTATTTGGGAAGCTCAGAATAGTCACATAAGTACAGAGAGTGAAGTCAAGATATGAAGGTTGGAGAAGAGACAGAGGCATCAACATTGCTGACCACAGAACTTCAAGCCAACACTGATTAACTCAGCTTATTATAGGGCCATTTTAATTTACAAGTAGAAGAAAATTAAATTCAACTCAGAGAGACATCAGTCTGCTATACAGAACCTTGAAGAGCAACTGAGATTTCCCAAGGAATGGTCACATTTCTCATAAATTTCTTTAATACTACTACTTTGGGAAATTTTTATATGAACAATTCAATTAAATTTTATTATATTTGCACTAAAGTATATTGAGAGGACCATGAACACTTTATCTCCTTCCTTGGTATAAAATAGGCTTATTTACATGTTTCTACTCATACCTAATATTTGGCTATGATCCACAAAGGGAGAGATTTAAATGTTTTCATAATACCATACTTCTCAAATGCATGATTTTATCTCTTTTCAAGTGCTATATTTACATAATTCCTAAGATTATTTTCTCAAGAACAAAACAATTTTAAAACCCTAAAGATTCTGCAGTCACAGGTCTTATGAAAGCCTGTTCCCTAAGCTCCAAAGGATACATTATATTCAGGAATAAAATTGATGCAGAGATGAGATGAGATGAGCAGGATGCAGAATGGAGCACTCCATGGTATGTGAGCTGATGGACAGAAGGAGTGTTTATGTAGATGATGAGCTTGGCCTGACCTTGGGTCTCAGGGACTCAGCATCCACTTTAGGTCTTTCTGTCTTATAATTCTTTTTTTAGGGTCAGACAAAGCTGAGTTCAGCTCAGAGAGGAGAGCTCTCCTGATCAATTTTTCTCTTTGACATAAAGTAGTTTGATTCAAGAACAGAAAATGGCACCATCCACAGGATTAAGCAAGATTTTAAACTCCGGTGCTGTTTGCTAACTGTGAGGCAAAAAACAAAAATTTGACTCTCTGTATGGGTTGGTTGTGCTTTTGTGCTTATGCATGGCTCCCTGGAAAGTATGAACAAAATCGAAAAAGCAGCATTGGGGAGTTTCCATTAAAAACAGCCTCCCTGTCATTTCTGTCACTGTTGTCACTCAATCCATAAAAGTGAAACTGTGCACCTCTACCTGAGGTTGCTGTTATTATTGCTCTTGTGTGGAGAAAATAAGCAGACAGCTACCACAGTTAAAATGTCTGTAACTTAGCTACATGCAGAGTTGTAAAAGTCTCACTATCATCTTGAAACCATACTGTGTTAAGTCACTCAATTCTCCAACATTACAAAATGTGATATGCTTTTTTGTACAATATCCTTTTTAATAATTTGGTTGTTACATGGTTTAAACTTTTTCAAGTGCTATATTTGCATAATTCTGAAGATGACTATTATTATTTTTTGGATTATGAAATTTGGATCAAGCATTCACATACTTCCAGTGCAATATACTTATTTTCTTCTGTTGTATTATATCTTCCTTGTTATTGGAGGGAGGGCCGAGGGAGGGAGATGGCAAAAGCAAAGAGCAGAGCAGAATTATATTAACTTCCACACATGGATAAAATGTATGATATTGTACCAGTGAGGAGGATATATGGAGATCTTCACTATCCACACTTAGGAAAGTTAATAAAGGAGTTAAAATAATAAAAGTATGATTATAAAGATAGAGCTTTGGGATCACGCTTAACGTTTGGTTTAAAACAAACCAAATAGGTGAGTTGAACCAAACTCTATAGTGAAAGCCAAATAGAATTATTAAGACACTGAGATACAGAGAACTGAAGTTGCATGTTTGTGAGGAAGGGAAAGTGTGTGTCTCATTAAAAGTAATATACATTCTTTTGTAACTGCACATCAGCATTTGAGCTATTTCTTATTTTTGCACACACAATATGGCCTACCAGAACCAAGCAGAGAGTAGCTACTCATGCAATCTAGAAACCAATAATTTCTGAAATTCCCCAGAATTCTGCACTTAAGATTCTCCAGGGAAAGTGGTGCTTGTTTGATTTTATTCTGTAACACCTGAAAGTTTCTTCCACATAAGTTAAGTAAGGATATATTGGGAAGACCTCTGAGAAGACGATGCTTAACCCTGGGGATCAAAGTATAGCCCGTTGACAAAGTGCGTTCTTGGCATTTCAATACCTTTAGTTTCATTCTCAAAACTAAATACTTTTTTTAAAATTTAAAAATAAAAGAAATGAAGTGACAAAGGCAAAAGAAAAGACAAAACAAAATATGACATAAACCAGGATGGATATTTTGAACACTGATAGTTTCAACAGTCTTCACTCTGCAATCAGTAGACCTAGCACAAAAATGGATGTCTGTCTAGGCATCATTTAGACAGCAAAAATAGCATAGCGGAAGCAATAAAATTATAGCTGAAGACTATAAACATAAGAGATATATGTTATTTTTAAGAAAACAGAAAAGTCACCCAAATTTACCACAAACTGAGCCAAAAAGTAGAATAAATAAATATGAAAGAAAAAATGGAACAAATTATGTTTAGTAGTCACATGGTATTAATAGGTAAATACCAAAATGTAAAAAAATTAAATCAGTAAAAGATAAGATTTACTTTTATGTGGTCAAAGAAGAAGTTCAAAGTGTAAACTAAATGTATTCCAAAATTATTGAGTATTTCAACTCATAGAACAGAGTGCTTAGATGGAAAATGCAACTTCATGTAGTTCTTAAAGAAATAAAGACCTAATTAATGAATGGCTCAGCAGTTAGGAAGTCCCAACACCTATGTGGTGGCCCACAGATATTTCTAACCACAGTACTGGGGAATTTGACACCAATCTCTTGGTCTCCATGGCCACATGGTGTACAGACACAAACACAGGCAAACACTCATTTAAAACATAATAAAATAAAAAATTATTTAGAGGGAGTAGGGCCTAAAACCAATTTCTTACACATCCACCTAAGAAAATAAGATATTTTTAGAAGAGCAGAAATTAGTGAATCTAAAGGTATATAATTTAATATCTACTTGTTACAAAATATTTTATGATTATAATAAGTGCTTAGTATACAAATGGATGAAAAAAGGGAAGATGCAGATTACCAATATGAAAAATGAAACAGATCAATACACAGAAGCAGGTAGACAAAATAAATGAATTATTTCATGATATTACTCTAGGTTTTTAATACATCAGGTATTTAGTACATACAGATAAGAAAAATACATAGAGTTATATATAACTATATCAAAAATATATTTGAAATAAAATGCAAGAATTCTTTGAAAATACAACTTTCTAAAACTGATACAAGATGGGGATCAGGATTGGCTGGATCTTATAGTTAAAGTAGCCTGTAAAGGACACTTATAAGAGTGACTAAACATTTATATACTGTTTCTTATAAATCCCCCAAAAGAATAATGAAAAAATGTTATACCAAGTTTATAAAACTTATCTGAGATATTAAAACACATGAAGTATTGGCAATAATTTCAGGAGGAAATATTATATGAAGATATTTAGAATACCAAAGAAAGCCATAGGCCACAGACACATACATCTATACAAATGTACTGAACAGAATTTAGCAAATTAAGCTCTACAGTGGATATAAGAAGTAAGCCAATTAAATTTATCTTAGAAATGCAAACTTAGTTTATAATATGAAGTCCAATTTCTGCTTCCCCATAAACAGTACAGAATACAAAATGACCTCAATAAATGTAAAAATTGGAAAAAAATGGAAAATTTGCACCATAAAGACTTTGCCAAGGCCACTTCTATAAGGAAATGTGTTTTCCATTACAGAACATTTACAGAAATCTTCAGCAAATGCTGAACCTCATTTGAGACATTTAAAGCTGTCTTCTTGGTCTGGAAGCATCACAGGCATTCCCTGTTATTATTTAAATATTGTGCTGGAGGAGGAGTCAGTCAATATCCTAAGAGAGCACATGCATTGTAAGGTATAAGCACAGTGATGACATCAGTAATATTATATCAACCACAAGTAAAAAGATGATACCAGTAAAACTGATACAATTATACTATATAATACTATATAATTACATATATATTTAATATGTAATATTATAATATATATTTAATATGTAAATATATATAGATATGGATATATATGTATATATGTATATATATACACATACATACATACACGTGTGTGTGTGTGTGTCTGTGTGTAACATACACATGTTTATATGTGTGTTTATCTTGGTCCACTAGATATAAGCCCAACATTTTAGAACAACTTTATTTCTAACCTGATAACAATCTAAAAGTATTTGAATACTCATATTATTTATAGTTTACAAAAACACTAAATGGCACAGTATAAACTGGCTTCTTTTTTAGTCTTATATATATCTGAGGAAAATTAGAATATGAATAAAAATTTCCACTATGCCAAGAAATATGAAGATCAATAGCATAATGATATTGTCTGTGAGTGACCTTGGAGCTAAATCCTATCCTCATGTTTAAAATTTAATGCACATTATTGGAAAAAAGTGAGTTTTTTACAAAATTGATAATATGTAAATGCAAGGAATAAGAATTTTAGAAATAATAGAAATAAGACGCTTTTCCTAAAAGATATCAACATATTACATCATGACCAATTATATTAGAGTAAGAAGAGGTAAAGACAATGGGAGATAAGATAGAGGAGTCATATAGACCATGAATTATTAAAAATATACCAAAGATTTTACAGAAGAAAAGGTGTGCTTCACAATAAATTGTCAATTGCACAATAACCACAAAAGAACAAAGTACCCTTCATTCCTGATTCACACATAAACAGAGAAGCAATTCCTGAGCAACTTAAAACACAAGCTGATAAACCTCATAGATGAGACAACCTAAATTATGTTCTAATCTTGAAAACCAGGTTTTATTTTATATTTTAGTTTTTTACTTAGTTTGATTTTTTGAGACATTATTTCTTTGTGTATCCCTGGCTGGCAATGGAACTTGCTCTGTGGTCCCAACTACTTTAGAACTCACAGAAATCTACCTGCCTCTGCCTCCCTGAGTGCTGAGACTAAAGGCATTAAACCACAACCACCTGGTTCAAGTATTTTATTTTTAATATATATTTTAATTAATTATTTGAATGGTTTTGTTCAATTCCTTCACCTGTTTCGTTGTACTTTCCTGTAATTCTTTAAGGAATTTTGTGTTTACTCTTTAATGGTTTCTAGCTGTTTACCTGTGTTCTCTTTAAGGGAGTTATTTATGTCCTTCTTAAAGTCCTCTATCATCATCAGGTGATGCGATTTTAAATGAGATGAGAGTCTTGCATTTCTGGTGAGTTTGGGTTTCCAGAGCTTTCTGTGTTGGGAGAACTGGGTTCTGATAATGCCAAGTAGCCTTGGTTTCTGTGACAATTCCTACCTTCACCCAACTCACTGAAAAGGTATTAACTGAGTCAAAAAGCCACGTAAGAGAATTCTTAAAATTATGAATATGACTTCTTGCTCTCTTACTCTCTTGCCTCTCTTGCCTCTCTTTTGCCTCTTGCTCCCTTGCTGCCCCTCTCTCCTCATTCCTTTCTCCCCTCTCTCCATGTTGTCATGGCCAGCCTCTTCTACTTCTCTACTCTCTCCTTCTCTCTGCCTTTCTCTGCCTCTACTACTCTCTTAACTACCTCCCTGTGCCCTAAATAAACTATTATATATATACTATTTTATATATTGTATATATGAAATATTATATATATGAAATATTATATATATGAAAATGATGCTGACGTGTAGCTCTCCAGAGTTGATGGCTTCTGGTGGGGTTGCACATAGTGAGATAAGATTCAATTTTGTTAAGAGGCTGGCCCCCAGGAGTTTGACCATGCTCCAATGAGTATATGGAAAACATTAATTGGACTTGTTTTTTTGTTATTGTAGTTTGTTTTCTTTTTGTTTCTTTTGAGGGGAGGGAGGTCAAAAGGGGATAGCGAACCAAGAGAACTCTTAAAATTATGAAAATGACTTCTTGCTCTTTTACTCTCTTGCCTTTCTTGCTTCTCTCTTGCTTCTTGTTCCCTTGCTACCCCTCTCTCCCATTCCCTTTTCCCCTCTCTTCATGTTGTCATGGACAGCCTCTACTTCTCTACTCTCTCCTTCTCTCTGCCTTTCATGTACTCAGACTTCATGAGGTGAACTTCAAAAATAATCAATAGAAATATTATGAAAATAAAAAATAATAAAAGATCTAAGAACAAACACTAGAACCTTCAAATTAAATACTCTCTAGTTATATGTATCAGTGTATACTTACTGGAGGTTTTTAAAGATATCTTTTTTTTTATTTATTATATGAAAGTACACTGTAGCTGTCCTCAGACACCCCAGAAGAGGGAGTCAGATCTCATTACGGATGGTTGTGAGCCACCATGTGGTTGCTGGGATTTGAACTCCTGACCTTCGGAAGAGCAGTCGGGTGCTCTTACCCATTGAGCTATCTCACCAGCCCCCTAAAGATATCTTTTAATTATCTACATTTCACTTCTTTCCTTGTATTTCTGAGCTACATTGTAAAGGTGAATGAGAATGGAACTACATATAAACAAAGGTGTTTTGAAAAAAATTACAAGGCACTATATACTACAAAATTTCAAAGAAAAACTAATTCGAACATCATACAATAAGCATAAATATAAAGATTGTTTTAAATTTATTGGTTTTAAAATCTTTCAAATCGATCTGTGTCCCAGAGTTGATCCTGTGCCACAGCTCTCCATACTCAGGTCCCACCAAGAGAGAGCTCATCTCCAAAGAGTGCTGACACACCTGTAAGCACAGGTAAGACCATCACTTCTGCTCCAAGGGCCCCTCCCAGAGCCCTCAGGACACAGGAACTGAGGACTAGTCTGGGACAGGATCCTTCTAGTTCCCATCGGTACCTGAAGCTGACCCAGTGCCACAACTTTCTATACTCAGATCCCTCCAAGAGAGAGCAGGTCTCCCAGGAGTGCTGACACACATTAGAGAACATTTCTCCATTCCAAGATCCCACCATTATAGAGCTGGTCTCCCAAGAGTGCTGATACACCTGAGAGCACAGGTAAGACCACCACTTCTGCTCAAATTCAAGTGCCAAGAGGGACCCACCCAGAGCCTCAGGACATGAGAACCAATGAATCCTGTTCCAGCTGGGAACAAGATCATTCCTGTTAATGTTTGTGGCCTGGAGCTGACCCTGAGACACAGCTCTCCATAGTCAAATTCCTCCTGGGGAGAACTGGTCTCTCAGGAATGCTGACACACAAGCTTTCAAAAGGGACAAGCCACAGTCAGAGACAGCAAGACCAGCTAACACTAGGTATAACCAGATGCCAAGAGGCAAGGTAAAGAATACAAGCAACAGAAACCAAGGCTACTTGGCATTATCAGAACCCAGTTCTCCCAACACAGAAAGCTCTGGAAGCCCAAACTCACCAGAAATGCAAGACTCTCATCTCATTTAAAATCGCATCACCTGATGATGATAGAGGACTTTAAGAAGGACATAAATAACTCCCTTAAAGAGAGCACAGGTAAACAGCTAGAAACCATTAAAGAGTAAACACAAAATTTCTTAAAGAATTACAGGAAAATACAACGAAACAGGTAAAGGAATTGAACAAAACCATCCACGATCTAAAAATAGAAATAAAAACAATAAACAAATCACAAAGGGAGACAATGCTAGAGATAAAAAAAGACTAGAAAAGAGATCAGAAGTCATAGATGCAAACATCACCAACAAAATACAAGAGATAGAAGAGAGAATATGAGCAACTGAAGATACCATAGAAAACGACACAACAGTCAAAGAAAATGCAAAATACAAAAAGGTCCCAACCCAAAATATTAAGGAAATCGAGGACACAATGGGAAGACTGAACCTAAGGATAATAGGTATAGAAGAGAGCAAAGATTCCCAACTTAAAGGACCAGTAAATATGTCCAATAGAAGTATAGAAGGAAACTTCCAAAACCTGAAGAAAGAGCTGCCCATGAACATACAAGAAGCTTATAGAACTCCAAGTAGATTGGACCAGAAAAGAAATTCTTTCTATCACATGATAATCAAAACACAAAATGCACCTAACAAAGAAAGAATATTAAAAGCAGTAAGGGAAAAAGGTCAGGTAACATATAAAGGAAGAACTATCAGAATTACACCAAGTACATCTGGGTTCTTAGGAGCTAGAGAAGGTACCCAAGAAATTAAAGGGATCTGCTACCCTATAGGTGGAACAACAATATGAAATAACCAGTACCCCTGGAGCTCATGTCTCTAGCTGCATATGTATCAGAAGATGGCTTAGTTGGCCATCATTGGGAAGTGAGGCCCCTTGGTCTTACAAACTTTATATGCCTCAGTACAGGGGAATGCCAGGGCCAAGAAGGGGGAGTGGGTGGCTAGGGGAGTTTGGGGGAGTATATGGGGGACTTTTGAAATAGCATTTGAAATGTAAATGAAGAAAAACCTAATTAAAAAAATAATTACGGGGACTCCGAGGCAGGCAGTCTGCAGGTGAGAGTATGGACTACAGAGGCTAGCAGCTTCTGGGACAGGAGAGAGCCACAGAGCTTCTGAGGCAGCGCCATTTTCAGGCTCCAGACATCCGGCCACCTTCATGGCCAGAGGACAGGTGTCCACCCAGACTGGGAGGCCTTTGCCTCAGGATCCTCGGGAGACATCTTGGTTTCAGGACTCCGCGGAAAGGAGTCTACACAGGTGAGAGTATGGACTACTGAAACAACGGCTTCTGTGACAGGCCAAAGCAAGACAGCTTCTCGGAAAGATCCTGTTTTGGGCCTTCATCTTTGGCCAGGAGTAGGTCCAAAGCCAGATAACTGTGCACCTTCCCTGAAAGAGGAGAGCTTGCCTGCAGAGACTGTTCTGACCACTGAAACTCAGAGGAGAGATCTAGTCTCCCAGGTCTACTGATAGAGGGTAACAAAATCACCAGAGGAACAATCTCTAAACAGAGAAAACTATAACATCTAATGCCAGAGATTACCAGATGGCAAAAGGTAAACTTAAGAATCCTACTAACAAAAACCAGGACCACTCACCATCATCAGAACCCAGCACTCCTACTTCCCCCAGTCCAGGGCACCCCAACACACCTGAAAAGCTAGACCTGGATTTAAAAGCATATCTCATGATGATGGTAGAGGACATCAAGAAGGACTTTAATAACTCACTTAAAGAAATACAGGAGAACACTGCTAAAGAGTTACAAGTCCTTAAAGAAAAACAGGAAAACACAACCAAACAGGTAGAAGTCCTTATGGAAAAACAGGAAAACACATCCAAACAGGTGATGGAAATGAACAAAACCATACTAGACCTAAAAAGGGAAGTAGACACAATAAAGAAAACCCAAAGTGAGGCAACGCTGGAGATAGAAATCCTAGGACAGAAATCTAAAACCATAGACGCGAGCATCAGCAACAGAATACAAGAGATAGAAGAGAGAATCTCAGGTGCAGAAGATTCCATAGAGAACACTGGCACAACAATCAAAGAAAATGGAAAATGCAAAAAGATCCTAACTCAAAACATCCAGGAAATCCAGGACACAATGAGAAGACCAAACCTACAAATAATAGGAGTGGATGAGAATGAAGATTTTCAACTCAAAGGACCAGCAATTATCTTCAACAAAATTATAGAAGAAAACTTCCCAAATCTAAAGAAAGAGATGCCCATGAACATACAAGAAGCCTACAGAACCCCAAATAGACTGGACCAGAAAAGAAATTCCTCCCGACACATAGTAATCAGAACAACAAATGCACTAAATAAAGATAGAATACTAAAAGCAGTAAGGGGAAAAGGTCAAGTAACATATAAAGGCAAGCCTATCAGAATTACACCAGATTTTTCAACAGAGACTATGAAGGACAGAAGAGCCTGGACAGATGTTATACAGACACTAAGAGAACACAAATTCCAGCCCAGGCTACTATACCCGGCCAAACTCTCAATTACCAAAGACAGAGAAACCAAAGTATTCCACAACAAAACCAAATTCACACATTATCTTTCCATGAATCCAGCCCTTCAAAGGATAATAACAGAAAAAAAAAGTACAAGGATGGAAACTATACCCTAGAAAAAGCAAGAAAGTAATCCTTCAACAAACCTAAAAGAAGACAGCCACAAGAACAGAATGCCAACTTTAACAACAAAAATAACAGGAAGCAACAATTACTTTTCCTTAATATCTCTTAATATCAATGGACTCAACTCCCCAATAAAAAGATATAGACTAACAAACTGGCTACACAAACAAGACCCAACATTTTGCTGCTTACAGGAAACTCATCTCAGGGAAAAAGACAGACACTACCTCAGAGTAAAAGGCTGGAAAACAATTTTCCAAGAAAATGGTGTGAAGAAACAAGCTGGAGTAGCCATTCTAATATCTAACAAAATCGACTTCCAACCCAAAGTAATCAAAAAAGACAAGGAGGTGCACTTCATACTCATCAAATGTAAAATCTCCCAAGAGGAACTCTCAATTCTGAATATCTATGCTCCAAATACAAGGGCAGCCACATTCATTAAAGAAAATTTGGTAAAGCTCAAAGCACACATTGCACCTCACACAATAATAGTGGGAGACTTCAACACACCACTTTCACCAATGGACAGATCATGGAAACAGAAACTAAACAGAGACACAGTGAAACTAACAGAAGTGATGAAACAAATGGACTTAACAGATATCTACAGAAAATTTTATCCTAAAACAAAAGGATAAACCTTCTTCTCAGCACCTCATGGTTCCTTCTCCAAAATTGACCACATAATTTGTCACAAAACAAGCCTCAACATATACAAAAATATTGAAATAGTCCCATGCATCCTATCAGATCACCATGGACTAAGGCTGATCTTCAATAACAAAATAAATAGAAAGCCACCATTCACATGGAAACTGAACAACACTCTTCTCAATGATACCTTGGTAAAGGAAGGAATAAAGAAAGAAACTAAGGACTTTTTGGAGTTTAATGAAAATGAAGCCACAACATACCCAAACTTGTGAGACACAATGAAAGGATTTCTAAGAGCAAAATTCATAGCTCTGAGTGCCTCCAAAAAGAAACTAAATAGAGCACACATTAGAAGCCTGATAACACACCCTGAAACTCTAGAACAAAAGCAAGCAAATTCACCCAAGAGGAGTAGAAGGCAGGAAATAATCAAACTCAGGGCTGAAATCAACCAAGTGGAAACAAAAAGAACTATTCAAAGAATCAACCAATCGAGGAGCTGGTTCTTTGAGAAAATCAACAAGATAGATAAACCCTTAGCCAGACTCACTAGAGGACACAGGGAAAGCATCCTAATTAACAAAATCAGAAATGAAAAGGGAAACATAACAACAGATCCTGAAGAAATCCATAACACCATCAGATCCTTCTACAAAAGGCTATACTCAACAAAACTGAAAAACCTGGATGAAATGGACAAGTTTCTAGACAGATACCAGGTACCAAAGTTAAATCAAGATCAGTTTAATAATCTAAACAGTCCTATATCCCCTAAAGAAATAGAAGCAGTCATTAATAGTCTCCCAACCAAAAAAGGCCCAGGACCAGATGGGTTTAGTGCAGAGTTCTATCAGACCTTCAAAGAAGATCTAATCCCAGTTCTTCACAAACTATTCCACAAAATAGAAGCAGAAGGTACTCTACCCAACTCATTCTATGAAGCCACAATTATTCTGATACCTAAACCACAAAAAGACCCAACAAATATAGAGAACTTCAGACCAATTTCCCTTATGAATATAGATGCAAAAATCCTCAGTAAAGTACTTGCTAACTGAATCCAAGAACACATCAAAACAATCATCCATCCTGACCAAGTAGGTTTCATCCCAGGGATGCAGGGATGGTTCAATATATGGAAATCCATCAACGTAATCCAGTATATAAACAAACTCAAAGACAAAAACCACATGATCATCTCGTTAGATTCAGAGAAAACATTTGACAAAATCCAACACACATTCATGATAAAAGTCTTGGAAAGATCAGGAATTCAAGGCTCATACCTAAACATGATAAAACCAATCTACAGAAAACCAGTAGCCAACATCAAAGTAAGTGGTAGGAAGCTGGAAGCAATCCCACTAAAATCAGGGACTAGTCAAGGCTGTCCACTCTCACCCTACCTATTCAACATTGTACTTGAAGTCCTAGCCAGAGCAATTCGACAACAAAAGGAGATCAAGGGGATACAAATTGGAAAGGAAGAAGTCAAAATATCACTTTTTGCAGATGGTACGATAGTATATATAAATGACCCTAAAAATTCCACCAGAGAACTCCTAAGCCTGATAAACAGCTTCAATCAAGTAGCTGGATATAAAATTAACTCAAACAAGTCAATGGCCTATCTGTACACAAAGGATAAACAGGCTGAGAAAGAAATTAGGGAAACAACACCCTTCTCAATAGCCACAAATAATATAAAATACTTTGGCGTGGCTCTAACTAAGGAAGTAAAAGATCTGTATGATAAGAACTTCAAGTCTCTGAAGAAAGAAATTAAAGAAGATCACAGAAGATGGAAAGATCTCCCATGCTCATGGATTGTCAGGATCAATATAGTAAAAATGGCTATCTTGCCAAAAGCAATCTACAGACTCAATGCAATCCCCATCAAAATTCTAACTCAATTCTTCAACGAATTAGAAAGGGCAATCAGCAGATTCATCTGGAATAACAAAAAACTTAGGAAAGCAAAAACTCTTCTCAAGGATAAAAGAACCTCTGGTGGAATCACCATGCCTGACCTAAAGCTGTACTACAGAGCAATTGTGATAAAAACTGCATGGTACTAGTATAGTGACAGACAAGTAGACCAATGGAACAGAATTGAAGACCCAGAGATGAACCCACACATCTATGGTCACTTGATCTTTCACAAGGGAGCTAAAGCCATCCAGTGGGAAAAAGACAGCATTTTCAACAAATGGTGCAGGCACAACTGGCGGTTATCATGTAGACGAATGAGAATTGATCCATTTCCATCTCCTTGTACTAAGGTCAAACCTAAGTGGATTAAGGAACTCCACATAAAACCAAAGACACTGAAACTTATAGAGGAGAAAGTAGGGAAAAGCCTCGAAGATATGGGTACAGGGGAAAAATTCCTGAATAGAACAGCAATGGCTTGTGCTGTAAGATCGAGAATCAATAAATGGGACCTCATAAAATTGCAAAGCTTCTGCAAAGTAAAAGACACAGTCAATAAGACAAAAAGACCACCAACAGTTTGGGAAAGGATCTTTACCTATCCCAAATCCGATAGGGGACTAATATCCAATATATGTAAAGAACTCAAGAAGGTGGGTTCCAGAAAATCTAATAACCCCGTTAAAAATTGGGCTCAGAGCTGAACAAAAAATTCTCACCTGAGGAATACCGAATGGCAGAGAAGCACCTGAAAAAATGTTCAACATCCTTAATCATCAGGGAAATGCAAATCAAAACAACCCTGAGATTCCACCTCACACCAATCAGAATGGCTAAGATCAAAAATTCAGGTGACAGCAGATGCTGGTGAGGATGTGGAGAAAGAGGAACACTCCTCCATTTTTGGTGGGATTGCAAGCTTGTACAACCACTCTGGAAATCAGTCTGGCGGATCCTCAGATAATTGGACATAGTACTACCGGAGGATCCCGCAATACCTCTCCTGGACATATATCCAGAAGATGTTCCAACTGGTAAGAAGGACACATGCTCCACTATGTTCATAGCAGCCTTATTTATAATAGCCAGAAGCTGGAAAGAACCCAGATGCCCCTCAACAGAGGAATGGATACAGAAAATGTGGTACATTTACACAATGGAGTACTACTCAGCTACTAAAAAGAATGAATTTATGAAATTCCTAGGCAAATGGTTGGACCTGGAGGGCATCATCCTGAGTGAGGTAACCCAATCACAAAGAAACTCGCACAATATGTACTCACTGATAAGTGGATATTAGCCCAGAAACTTAGGATACACAAGATATAAGATACAATTTGCTAAATGCATAAAACTCAAGAAGAATGAAGACCAAAGTTTGGACCTTCCTAGAAATGGGAACAAAACACCCATGGAAGGAGTTATAGAGACAAAATTTGGAGCTGTGACAAAAGGATGGACCATCTAGAGATTGCCATATCCAGGGATCCATCCCATAATCAGCTTCCAAACGCTGACACCACTGCATACACTAGCAAGATTTTGCTGTAAAGACCCAGATATAGCTGTCTCTTGTGAGACTATGCTGGGGCCTAGCAAACCCAGAAGTGGATGCTCACAGTCAGCTATTCGATGGGTCACACAGCCCCCAATGGAGGAGCTAGAGATTGTACCTAAGGAGCTAAAGGGAACTGCAACCCTATATGTGGAACAACAATATGAACTAACCCGGAACTCTTGTCTCTAGCTGCATATGTATCAAAAGATGACCTAGTCAGCCATCACTGGAAAGAGATGCCCTTTGGACTTGCAAACTTTATATGCCCCAGTACAGGGGAATGCCAGGGCCAACATAATGGGAATGGGTGGGTAGGGAATTGGGGGTGTGGGTATTGGGGACTTTTGGGATAGCATTGGAAATGTAAACGAGGAAAATACCTAATAAATTTAAAAAAATAAAAATAATTACACCAGACTTCTCAACAGAGACTATGAAAGCTTGAAGATTAAGTTCAGATCTCCTACAGACCCTAAGAGAACACAAGTACTAGTTCAGGCTACTATACCCAGCAAAACTCTCAATAAACATAGATGGTAAAACCAAGAATTTCCATGACAAAGAGAAATTTACACAAAATCTTTCCAAAATCTCAGCACTACAAAGAATAATAAATTGAAATTTCCAACACAAGGAGGGAAACTATACCCTAGAAAAAGAAAAAAAAAGTAATCTTTCAACAAAACAAACCCTAAAGAAGATAGCCACATAAACATAATTTTTACCTCTAAAACCAAAAATAATAGGAAGAAACGTTCACTTTTCCTTAATATCTATTAACATCAATGGACTCAATTCTCTAATAAAAAAAGACATAGAAAAACTGAATACAGAAACAGGAGCCAGAATTTTGCTGCCTACAGGTAACACACCTCAGTAACAAAGACAGACACTACCTCAGAATAAAATTCTGGAAAACAATTTCCCAAGCAAATGGTCCCAGGAAAGAAGATGTGGTAGCCATTCTAATATCAAATAAAATCAACTTTTGACCATAATTTATCAAAAAAAGTCAAGGAGGGGTACTTCATACTCATAAAAGGAAATATTTACCAAGTTGAACTCTCAGTTCTGAACATCTATGCTTCTAATGCAAGGACAAACACATTCATAAAAGAAACTTTACTAAAATTGAAAGCACACATTGCACCACACACAATAATAGGGAGAGACTTTAACACTCCAGTCTTATCAAAGAAGAGATAATGGAAACAGAAACTAAACAGAGACACAATGAAAATAACAGAAGTTATGTACCAAATGGATTTAAAAGATAATAACATAACATTTCATCCTAAAACAAAAGAATATACATTTTTCTCAGCACCTCATGGTACCTTCTCCAAAATTGACCATATAATTGGTCACAAAACAAGCCTCAACACATACAAGAAGATTGAAATAATCCCATTCATCCTATCAGTTCACTATAGACTAAGGCTGGTCTTCAATAACAACAAAAACAAAAGAAAGCCCATATATGGGAGCTGAACAATGCTCTACTCAATGATAACTTGGTCAAGAAATAAATAAGAAAGAAATTAAAGGCTTTCTAGAATTTAATGAAAATGAAGGCATAACATACTGAAACTTATGGAACACAATGGAAGCAGTCTTAAGAGTAAAACTCATAGCTCTGATTGCCTCCAAAAAGCAACTAGGGAGATCATACATTCGCAACTTGACAGCACACTTGAAAACTCAAGAGAAAAAAAAAAAAAAAAGGAAATACATCCAAGAGGAGTAGAACTATAGAAAGAATCAACAAAACCAGGAGGTGGTTCTTTGAGAAAATCAACAAGATAGATAAACCCTTAGCCAGATTAATCAGAGAGCACAGAAACATTATCCAAATTAATAAAATCAGAAATGAAAAGGGAGATATCAAAAAAGAAACTAAGAAATGCAAAAAAATCATCAGATCCTACTACAAAATTGGAAAATCTGGATGAAATGGACAATTTTCTAGACAAATACAAAATACCAAAGTTAAATTAGGATCACGTAAACCATTTAAACAGTCCTATCACCCGTTAAAAAATAGAAGCAGCCATTAAAAGTCTCCCAACCAAAAAAAAAGCCAATGACCACATGGGTTTAGTGCAGAAGTCCCTCAGACCTTCAAAGAAGACCTAATACCAATGTCCTTCAAACTATTCCACAAAATAGAAACTGAAGGAACACTACCCAATTCATTGTATCAAGCCACAGTTATGCTGATACCAAAACCACATAAAAGCCCTACAAAAAGAGAAATTTGGGCCAATTTCCTTTATGAATATTGATGCAAAAATACTCAATAAAATTCTTGAAAACTGGATCAAAGTACATAACAAAACAATCATTCACCACAATAAAGTAGGCCTCATCCCAGGAATGCAGGGACTGTTCAATATATGGAAATCCATCAGCATAATCGATTACATTAACAAACTCAAAGAAAAAGAAACACATATCATCTCATTAGATGCTGAAAAGCATTTGACAAAATTGAATATCAATTCATGTTAAAAGTCTTGAAAAAATCAGGAATTCAAGTCTCATACCTAAACATAGTAAAAACAATATACAACAAACCAGTAGCCAACCTCTAACTAAATGGAGAAAAAAATGGAAGTAATCCCACTAAAATCATGGATTAGACAAGGCTGCCTACTCTCTCCACATCTGTTCAATCCTGTAATTGAAGTTCTAGTCAGAGCAATTAGACAAAAATGGAGGTGAAAAGGACATAAATTGGAAAGGAAGAATTAAAAATATCACTATTTGCATATGATAATGATAGTATACTTAAGTGATCCCAAATTTTCAAGCAGAGAACACCTACAGCTGATAAATAACTTCAGGAAAGTGGTCACATATAAAATTAACTCTAACAAATAAGTAGCCTTCCTTTACACAAAGACTAAATGGGCTGAGAAAGAAATTAGGGAAATGATACCCTTCATAATAGTCACAAACAATATAAAATATCTTGGTGTGACTCACATCAAACAAGTGAAAGATTTGTATAAGAAGAACTTCAAGTCTTTGAAGAAAGAAATTGAAGAAGACCTCAGAAAGCGGAACTATCTCCCATACTCACAGGTTGGCAGGATTAATATAGTAAAAATGGCCATCTTGCCAAAAGCAATCTACAAATTCAATGCAATACCCATCAGTATTCCAACTCAATTATTCATAGAGTTAGAAAGAGCAATTCCCAAATTTATTTGGAACATCAAAATCCAGGATTGTGAAAACTATTCTGAACAATAAAAGAACATCAGGGGAAATCACCATCCCTGACCTCAAGCTGTACTACAGAGCAATAGTGATAAAAACTGCATGGTATTGGTACAGTGACAGGCAGGTAGATCAATGGAATAAAATTGAAGATGCAGAAATGAACCCACACACCTATGGTCACTTGACCTTTGGTAAAGGAGCTAAAACCATCCAGTGGAAAATAGACAGCATTTTCAACAATTGGTGCTGATTCAACTGGTTGTCAACATGTCAATAATGCAAATGGGCCCATTTTTATCTCCCTGTACAAAGCTTAAGTCCAAGTGGATCAAGGACCTCCATATAAAACCAGATACACTGAATCTAGTAGAAATGAAAGTGGGGAAAAGCCTCAAACACATCAGCACAGGGAAATTTTTCCTGAACAGAACACCAGTGGCTTTTGCTCTAAGATAAAGAACTGATAACTGTGACCTCATAAAATTGAAAGCCTATGTAAAGCAAAGGACACTGTCAACAGGATGAAGTGGCAACCAACAGATTGGGAAAAGATCTTTACCAATCTTATACCTGGTAGAGGTTAATATCCAATATATGAAAATAACTCAGTAGTTAGTCTCCAGAGAAACAAATAACCCTATTAAAAAATGGAGAGCAGAGCTAAACAGAGAATTCTGAACTGAGGAAACTCAAATGGCTGAGAAGCACTTAAAGAAATGTTCGGGAACTTAGGAAATTAGTCTGAACAGGTTAGAGGGTGCGCCAGAGAACCGGACAGCTTCTGAGACCGGTGGAAGCACAGAGCCGCTGAGGCAGCAACCTTGGCGGGCCGCAGACAGCCGGCCACCATCCGGACCAGAGGACAGGTGACCGCCTGGCTTGGGAGGCGGCCTCAGCCTCAGGAGCAGCGGTCGCCATCTTGGTTCCAGGACTCCCTGGAACTTAGGAATTTAGTCTGCCCAGGTGAGAGTCTGCACCACAGAAGCTGACAGCTTCTGGGAACTGCCAAAGCAACACAGCTTCTGAGAGAGGCCCTGTTTTGGGCCTTCTTCTTCGACCAGGAGGAGGTCCAAAAACAAGATATCTGCGCACCTTCCCTGTAAGAGAGCTTACCAGCAGAGAGTGCTCTGAGCACTGAAACTCAGAGGAGAGAATCTGTCTCCCAGGTCTGCTGAGAGGCGGTAACAGAATCACCAGAAGAACAATCTCTAAACAGAGTCAACTATAACTACTAACTCCAGAGATTACCAAATGGCGAAAGGTAAACGTAGGAATCCTACTAATAGGAATCAAGACCACTCACCATCATCAGAACCCAGCACTCCCACTTCGCCCAGTCCAGGGCATCCCAACACACCCGAAAACCTAGACCTAGATTTAAAAGCATATCTCATGATGATGGTAGAGGACATCAAGAAGGACTTTAATAAATCACTTAAAGAAATAGAGGAGAACACTGCTAAAGAGTTACAAGTCCTTAAAGAAAAACAGTAAAACACAATCAAACAGGTAGAAGTCCTTACAGAAAAAGAGGAAAAAACATACAAACAGGTGATGGAAATGAACAAAACCATACTAGACCTAAAAAGGGAAGTAGAAACAATAAAGAAAACTCAAAGTGAGGCAACACTGGAGATAGAAACCCTAGGAAAGAAATCTGGAACCATAGATTTGAGCATCAGCAACAGAATACAAGAGATGGAAGAGAGAATCTCAGGTGCAGAAGATTCCATAGAGAACATCGGCACAACAATCAAAGAAAATGGAAAATGCAAAAAGATCCTAACTCAAAATATCTAGGAAATCCAGGACACAATGAGAAGGCCAAACCTACAGATAATAGGAGTGGATGAGAATGAAGATTTTCAACTCAAAGGACCAGCAAACATCTTCAACAAAATTATTGAAGAAAACTTCCCAAATATAAAGAAAGAGATACCTATGAACATACAAGAAGCCTACAGAACTCCAAATAGACTGGACCAGAAAAGAAATTCCTCCCGACACATAATAATCAGAACAACAAATGCACTAAATAAAGATAGAATACTAAAAGCAGTAAGAGAAAAAGGTCAAGTAACATACAAAGGCAAGCCTATCAGAATTACACCAGATTTTTCACCAGAGACTATGAAAGCCAGAAGAGCCTGGACAGATGTTATACAGACACTAAGAGAACACAAATTCCAGCCCAGGCTACTAAACCCAGCCAAACTCTCAATTACCATAGATGGAGAAACCAAAGTATTCCACGACAAAACCAAATTCACACATTATCTCTCCACGAATCCAGCACTTCAAAGGTTAATAACAGAAAAAAACCAATACAAGAACGGGAACAATGCCCTAGAAAAAACAAGAAGGTAATCCCTCAACAAACCTAAAAGAAGACAGCCACAAGAACAGAATGCCAACTTTAACAACAAAAATAACAGGAAGCAACAATTACTTTTCCTTAATATCTCTTAACATCAATGGTCTCAACTCCCCAATAAAAAAACATAGACTAACAAACTGGCTACACAAACAAGACCCAACATTTTGCTGTTTACAGGAGACACATCTCAGAGAAAAAGATAGACACTACCTCAGAATAAAAGGCTGGAAAACAATTTTCCAAGCAAATGGTATGAAGAAACAAACTGGAGTAGCCATCCTAATATCTGATAAGATTGACTTCCAACCCAAAGTCATCAAAAAAGACAAGGAGGGGCACTTCGTTCTCATCAAAGGTAAAATCCTCCAAGAGGAACTCTCAATTCTGAATATCTATGCTCCAAATACAAGGGCAGCCACATTCATTAAAGAAACTTTAGTAAAGCTCAAAGCACACATTGCACCTCACACAATAATAGTGGGAGACTTCAACACACCACTTTCACCAATGGACAGATCATGGAAACAGAAACTAAACAGGGACACACTGAAACTAACAGAAGTGATGAAACAAACGGATCTGACAGATATCTACAGAACATTTTATCCTAAAACAAAAGGATATACCTTCTTCTCAGCACCTCATGGTACCTTCTCCAAAATTGACCACATAATAGGTCACAAAACAGGCCTCAACAGATTCAAAAATATTGAAATTGTCCCATGTATCCTATCAGATCACCATGCACTAAGGCTGCTCTTCAATAACAAAAAAAATAACAGAAAGCCAACACCCACGTGGAAACTGAACAACACTCTTCTCAATGATACCTTGGTCAAGGAAGGAGTAAAGAAAGAAATTAAAGACTTTTTAGAGTTTAATGAAAATGAAGCCACAACGTACCCAAACCTTTGGGACACAATGAAAGCATTTCTAAGAGGGAAACTCATAGCTCTGAGTGCCTCCATGAAGAAACGGGAGAGAGCACATACTAGCAGATTGACAACACATCTAAAAGCTTTAGAAAAAAAGGAAGCAAATTCACCCAAGAGGAGTAGACGGCAGGAAATAATCAAACTCAGGGGTGAAGTCAACCAAGTGGAAACAAGAAGAACTATTCAAAGAATTAACCAAAGGAGGAGTTGGTTCTTTGAGAAAATTAACAAGATAGATAAACCCTTAACTAGACTCACTAGAGGGCACAGAGACAAAATCCTAATTAACAAAATCAGAACTGAAAAGGGAGACATAACAACAGATCCTGAAGAAATCCAAAACACCATCAGATCCTTCTACAAAAGGCTATACTCAACAAAACTGGAAAACCTGGACGAAATGGACAAATTTCTGGACAGATACCAGGTACCAAAGTTGAATCAGGATCAAGTTGACCTTCTAAACAGTCCCATATCCCCTAAAGAAATAGAAGCAGTTATAAATAGTCTCCCAGCCAAAAAAAGCCCAGGACCAGACGGGTTTAGTGCAGAGTTCTATCAGACCTTCAAAGAAGATCTAATTCCATTTCTGCACAAACTTTTTCACAAGATAGAAGTAGAAAGTACTCTACCCAACTCATTTTATGAAGCCACTATTACTCTGATACCTAAACCACAGAACGATCCAACAAAGATAGAGAACTTCAGACCAATTTCCCTTATGAATATCGATGCAAAAATCCTCAATAAAATTCTCGCTAACCGAATCCAAGAACACATTAAAGCAATCATCCATCCTGAACAAGTAGGTTTTATTCCAGGGATGCAGGGATGGTTTAATATATGAAAATCCATCAATGTAATCCACTATATAAACAGAAACAGATGCAGAAAAAGCATTTGACAAGATCCAACACCCATTCATGATAAAAGTTCTGGAAAGATCAGGAATTCAAGGCCCATACCTAAACATGATAAAAGCAATCTACAGCAAACCAGTAGCCAACATCAAAGTAAATGGAGAGAAGCTGGAAGCAATCCCACTAAAATCAGGGACTAGACAAGGCTGCCCACTTTCTCCCTACCTTTTCAACATAGTACTTGAAGTATTAGCCAGAGCAATTCGACAACAAAAGGAGATCAAGGGGATACAAATTGGAAAGGAGGAAGTCAAAATATCACTTTTTGCAGATGATATGATAGTATATATAAGTGACCCTAAAAATTCCACCAGAGAACTCCTAAACCTGATAAACAGCTTCGGTGAAGTAGCTGGATATAAAATTAACTCAAACAAGTCAATGGCCTTTCTCTACACAAAGAATAAACAGGCTGAGAAAGAAATTAGGGAAACAACACCCTTCTCAATAGTCACAAATAATATAAAATATCTCGGAGTGACTCTAACTAAGGAAGTGAAAGATCTGTATGATAAAAACTTCAAGTCTCTGAAGAAAGAAATTAAAGAAGATCTCAGAAGATGGAAAGATCTCCCATGCTCATGGATTGGCAGGATCAACATTGTAAAAATGGCTATCTTGCCAAAAGCAATCTACAGATTCAATGCAATCCCCATCAAAATTCCAACTCAATTCTTCAACGAATTAGAAGGAGCAATTTGCAAATTCATCTGGAATAACAAAAAACCTAGGATAGCAAAAACTCTTCTCAAGGATAAAAGAACCTCTGGTGGAATCACCATGCCTGACCTAAAGCTTTACTACAGGGCAATTGTGATAAAAACTGCATGGTACTGGTATAGAGACAGACAAGTAGACCAATGGAATAGAATTGAAGACCCAGAAATGAACCCACACACCTATGGTCACTTGATCTTCGACAAGGGAGCTAAAACCATCCAGTGGAAGAAAGACAGCATTTTCAACAATTGGTGCTGGCACAACTGGTTGTTATCATGTAGAAGAATGCGAATCGATCCATACTTATCTCCTTGTACTAAGGTCAAATCTAAATGGATCAAAGAACTTCACATAAAACCAGAGACACTGAAACTTATAGAGAAGAAAGTGGGGAAAAGCCTTGAAGATATGGGCACAGGGGAAAAATTCCTGAACAGAACAGCAATGGCTTGTGCTGTAAGATCGAGAATTGACAAATGGGACCTAATGAAACTCCAAAGTTTCTGCAAGGCAAAAGACACCGTCAATAAGACAAAGAGACCACCAACAGATTGGGAAAGGTTCTTTACCTATCCTAAATCAGATAGGGGACTAATATCCAACATATATAAAGAACTCAAGAAGGTGGACTTCAGAAAATCAAATAACCCCATTAAAAAATGGGGCTCAGAACTGAACAATGAATTCTTACCTGAGGAATACCGAATGGCAGAGAAGCACCTGAAAAAATGTTCAACATCCTTAATCATCAGGGAAATGCAAATCAAAACAACCCTGAGATTCCACCTCACACCAGTCAGAATGTCTAAGATCAAAAATTCAGGTGACAGCAGATGCTGGCGAGGATGTGGAGAAAGAGGAACACTCCTCCATTGTTGGTGGGATTGCAGGCTTGTACAACCACTCTGGAAATCCGTCTGGCGGTTCCTCAGAAAATTGGACATAGTACTACCGGAGGATCCAGCAATACCTCTCCTGGGCATATATCCAGAAGATGCCCCAACTGGTAAGAAGGACACATGCTCCACTATGTTCATATCAGCCTTATTTATAATAGCCAGAAGCTGGAAAGAACCCAGATGCCCCTCAACAGAGGAATGGATACAGAAAATGTGGTACATCTACACAATGGAGTACTACTCAGCTATTAAAATGAATGAATTTATGAAATTCCTAGCCAAATGGATGGACCTGGAGGGCATCATCCTGAGTGAGGTAACACATTCACAAAGGAACTCACACAATATGTACTCACTGATAAGTGGATATTAGCCCAAAACCTAGGATACCCATTATATAAGATATAATTTCCTAAACACATGAAACTCAAGAAAAATGAAGACTGAAGTGTGGACACTATGCCCCTCCTTAGAAGTGGGAACAAAACACCCTTGGAAGGAGTTACAGAGACAAAGTTTGGAGCTGAGATGAAAGGATGGACCATGTAGAGACTGCCTTATCCAGGGATCCACCCCATAATCAGCATCCAAACGCTGACACCATTGCATACACTAGCAAGATTTTATTGAAAGGACCCAGATGTAGCTGTCTCTTGTGAGACTATGCCGCGGCCTAGCAAACACAGAAGTGGATGCCCACAGTCAGCTAATGGATCGATCACAGGGCCCCCAATGGAGGAGCTAGAGAAAGTACCCAAGGAGCTAAAGGGATCTGCAACCCTATAGGTGGATCAACAGTATGAACTAACCAGTACCCCGGAGCTCTTGACTCTAGCTGCATATGTATCAAAAGATGGCCTAGTCGGCCATCACTGGAAAGAGATGCCCATTGGACACACAAACTTTATATGCCCCAGAACAGGGGAACGCCAGGGCCAAAAAGGGGGAGTGGGCGTGTAGGGGAGTGGGGGTGGGTGGGTATGGGGGACTTTTGGTATAGCATTGGAAATGTAAATGAGCTAAATACCTAATAAAAAATGGAAAGAAAAAAAAAGAGTGGACGACAATTCGGAAAACTCAAAAAAAAAAAAAAAAAAAAAAAAAAGAAATGTTCAACATCCTTAGTCATCAGGGAAATGCAAATCAAAACAACCCTGAAATTCCACCTCACACCAGTCAGGATGGCTAAGATCAAAAACTCAGGTAACAGCAGATGCTGGCAAGGATGTGGAGGAAGAAAATTCCTCCATTGCTGATGGGGATAGCATCTCTGGAAATCCATTTGACAGTTCCTCAGAAATGTGAACATATTATTAGCAGAGGACCCGGCTTTACCACTTGTGGGCATATACCCAGAAGATGCTTCAACATGAAATAAGGACACATGCTCATAGCAACCATATTTTTAATATCCAGAAGCTAGAAACAACCCAGCTGTCCCTCAACAAAGGAATGGATACAGAAAATGTGGTACATTTACACAATGTAATACTATTCAGCTATTAACAATGACTTCATGAAATTCACAGGCAAATGGATGGATCTAGGAAATATGGTCCCAATTGAGGTAACTCAGTCACAAAAGACCACACATATCTACTCACTGGTTAGTGGATATTAGGCAAAGAACTTGGAATAGCCACGATACAACTCACAGATCACATGGAGCTCAAGAGGAAAGAAGACCAAAGAGGGGATGCTTTAGTCCTATGTAGAAGGAGGAACAAAATTATCAAGGGAAGCAGAGGGTGGGAGGGACTTGGAGGGAAGAGAAGAAGGGCAAAGGGAGGGAAGAATCAGGTATGGGAGGAGCTGTAGGAGAGCAATAGGAGATATATAGAGGGTCAGGAAATTGAACAGAGGTGAGTAGCAATGGGAAATAGGGAATGGGAAACTGGGGCTAGCAACTAAAAAGTCTCAGATGCCAGGAAAGCAAGAGCTGCCCAGGACCCCACGGGGATGACATTAGCTGAAATATCCTACAAAGGGAAGAGAAAACCTGACGAGACCATATTCAGAGGTTAGGCATGCTCCCCACCACCCCTGTTGAGGGATGAGGCCAACTAACCATCTCCAAAATTTTAACCCAGAATTGTTCCTGTCTAAAGGAAATACAGGGACAAAGATTAGAGCAGAGAATGAAGAAAAGGCCATCCAGAGACTGCTCCTCCTGGGGATCCATCCCAAATGCTGATACCAAACCCAGACTCTATTGTGGATGCCAAGAAGTACTTGCTGACAGGAGCCTGATACAGCTGTCTCCTGAGAGGCTCTGCCACACCTTGACCAATACAGATACTGATGCTTTCAGTCAACCATCAGACTGAGCACAGGAACCCCAATGGAGGGCTTAGGGAAAGGACTGAAGGAGCTGAAAGGGCCTTGTTTGGCATCAATGGGAGTGGATGTCCTTGGTCCTGTTAAGGCTTGATGCCCCAGTGTAGAGGAATGCTAGGGCGGTGAGGTGGGAGTGGGTGGGTGGAGTGGGTGAAACGTCATAGAAACAGAATAAGGAGGATAGGATAGGGGGGTTGCAGAAGGGAAACCGGTAAAGGGAATATCATTTGAGATGCAACTAAATAAAATATTCAATTAAAAAAATCTTTCAAATTATATGCTGTTGAAAATTAAATGATGTTTCATTTTATGACAATTTACTCCATGTATTAATAAACGCCATCTGTTACAAAGCTATGATGCTCATTAGGTGAACGCGTGTAAGAATTAGGTTGGCCATATTAAGTTTATTTTTGTCTTATTAATATTTTAACTCTATAACTTTCAAAACATAGTATCATCATTATAAGTCAAGAAACGTGATTAGTAAATGTGTACACATATTAAAATGTACAATCTGGTTTATTTTGATGTGGATACGTAGTCGAAGCCTTAACTAAAGAAATCCCCTTCCTCCCAAGCTTTTCTTGACCCTTTGACATGACTTCCCATTTCCTCCCAAATATCTCTGCTTTCTTTTAAGTCTGGGCTAACATTTTTTTTTTCACTTATACTAATTTATTTTTATACAAGGAATAAAAAAAGGTTTTCTTAAACAACTAATAACAACAACAAAAATACACAACAAACCTACAAAAACACATAACAAACCTATGCAGACACACAACAAACCTATGCACACACAAACACTCAGATGAAGAGTCTTTTTTTTTTTTTCCCTTCTTTTTTTTTTTTTTCCATTTTTTATTAGGTATTTCGCTCATTTACATTTGCAATGCTATACCAAAAGTCCCCCATAGCCACCCACCCCCTCTCCCCTACCCACCCACTCCCCTTTTATGGCCCTGGCGTTCCCCTGTACTGGGGCATATAAAGTTTGAGTGTCCAATGGGCCTCTCTTTCCAGTGATGGCCGACTAGGCCATCTTTTGATGCATATGCAGCTAGAGTCAAGAGCTCCGGGGTACTGGTTAGTTCATAATGTTGTTCCACCTATAGGGTTGCAGATCCCTTTAGCTTCTTTGGTACTTTCTCTAGCTCCTTCATTGGGGGCCATGTGATCCATCCAATAGCCGACTGTGAGCATCCACTTCTATGTTTGCTAGGCCCAGGCATACTCTGACAAGAGACAGCTATATCAGGGTCCTTTCAGCATAATCTTGCTAGTGTATGCAATGGTGTCAGCATTTGGAAGCTGATTATGGGATGGATCCCCGGATTCATGATAAAAGTTTTGGAAAGATCAGAAATTCGAGGCCCATACCTAAACATAATAAAAGCAATCTACAGCAAACCAGTAGCCAACATCAAAGTAAATGGAGAGAAGCTGGAAGCAATCCCACTAAAATCAGGGACTAGACAAGGTTGCCCACTTTCTCCCTACCTTTTCAACATAGTACTTGAAGTATTAGCCAGAGCAATTCGACAACAAAAGGAGATCAAGGGGATACAAATTGGAAAAGAGGAAGTCAAAATATCACTTTTTGCAGATGATATGATAGTATATATAAGTGACCCTAAAAATTCCACCAGAGAACTCCTAAACCTGATAAACAGCTTTGGTGAAGTAGCTGGATATAAAATTAACTCAAACAAGTCAATGGCCTTTCTCTACACAAAGAATAAACAGGCTGAGAAAGAAATTAGGGAAACAACACCCTTCTCAATAGTCACAAATAATATAAAATATCTCGGCGTGACTCTAACTAAGGAAGTAAAAGATCTGTATGATAAAAACTTCAAGTCTCTGAAGAAAGAAATTAAAGAAGATCTCAGAAGATGGAAAGATCTCCCATGCTCATGGATTGGCAGGATCAACATTGTAAAAATGGCTATCTTGCCAAAAGCAATCTACAGATTCAATGCAATCCCCATCAAAATTCCAACTCAATTCTTCAACGAATTAGAAGGAGCAATTTGCAAATTCATCTGGAATAACAAAAAACCTAGGATAGCAAAAACTCTTCTCAAGGATAAAAGAACCTCTGGTGGAATCACCATGCCTGACCTAAAGCTTTACTACAGGGCAATTGTGATAAAAACTGCATGGTACTGGTATAGAGACAGACAAGTAGACCAATGGAATAGAATTGAAGACCCAGAAATGAACCCACACACCTATGGTCACTTGATCTTCGACAAGGGAGCTAAAACCATCCAGTGGAAGAAAGACAGCATTTTCAACAATTGGTGCTGGCACAACTGGTTGTTATCATGTAGAAGAATGCGAATCGATCCATACTTATCTCCTTGTACTAAGGTCAAATCTAAGTGGATCAAGGAACTTCACATAAAACCAGAGACACTGAAACTTATAGAGGAGAAAGTGGGGAAAAGCCTTGAAGATATGGGTACAGGGGAAAAATTCCTGAACAGAACAGCAATGGCTTGCTCTGTAAGATCGAGAATTGACAAATGGGACCTAATGAAACTCCAAAGTTTCTGCAAGGCAAAAGACACCGTCAATAAAACAAAAAGACCACCAACAGATTGGGCTAACATTTTTAGGGGTTAATATAAACTATAAAATGCAAAAGGAGTGATTTGGCTCTGTGGACATAATTATTTTTAAAGGTTCTAAACTTTATCATGTGTACATTTGTTTCTCTTTCTGGCTATGTGGTGCTCTGTTTCCTGTATATAACAAAGCCTATTTAAAGTGTTCACGTGCTGATCTGACTAGGGCATTACTAGTTTGGGATAATACATACATTTATGAGTCTTTTCGTAAATGTATGTCTCCATATATCTTGGCTCAATACATAGGAATTAAAGGACTGGACAGTATGTTTAAAACAGTGGAATTGTTAAAATTTCCTGAGACTAAAAGAAAGTAACAGATGCCCTGAAACTGAAGTTACAGACAGTTAGCTGCCATGTGGGTTCTGATGCTCTGAGTATCTTAACTCCTATTCTACATAATCTGATTTCTTCTGCTGGCATCTTCTGGCTTCAGGTACTGCATATATAGTGCACATATATGGATGCAGGGAAAAAATTCATCCATTATATAAAACCAAATAAATCTTTAAAAATTAGTAATAAACTAATTAGTTTCTAATAAGTTTACAGTATAATTTCATGTGTTTGTAACTTGCAGCTCCTTAGCAAGTAATAATGCAAATAAGGGGTTATACTTACTTCCTATATATCTTCTTCTCTCCTAGGAATTGAAAATGCTGTAGAGATTTTGTCCTCTCTCTCTCTCTCTCTCTCTCTCTCTCTTTTTCTCTTTGGTTTTAATCATCTTTATCCATGCTGCATACATTCTCTCAGCAAGTGTATGAGTTATCATTATTCTCTCCTAAACATATTTTTTCTACTCATTTACTTACCAGTTGTTTTGGAAATATAAATGTTGTTAATTTTTTGAAGTCCACTTTAATTTTTTTTTTTTTTACAGATCATGATTTTGTTCTTATAGTTAGGAAATCTTGCCTATTATCTCCAAAGTATTTTATCCATTTTTAAATTTATAACATTATTTTTTGTGATTTCCAATTATGTCAACATGTCACAGGGATTTTACAGCAAGGTGGACATGTGGGCAGCCAAAGTCTCAGCACTGCCTACAGAAAAGTGTGTTCTGCTATTAAATAGAATTTACATGTGTGCCCATGCCATGTCTATAGGCCTGGATGCACTTGTTTGTAAACTGTATCGAAGCTTACTATTTATCTTGACAGCAACATAAATAGTGTTGGATGAATATCTTTGCCATAATATTAAAGACAGGCAGTGTAAGACCTTCAGCTGGTTTTCCTTTCTCTAATCTGTTGCTTGCTGGTGATACTTAATTTGATTTACTTGTCTCCCATGAATTTACATATAAATTCTGCAATTAAGTTTTCAATACGCAGAAAAACCTACTGGAGTTTAGGTTGTGATTACTATATAAATCATTAAACATCATAGTAACATATCTAAGATGTGCATCATCAAAGTTCAATTTCTTAAAATTTGCAGAAAAAAATTATGATCTTTTAAGTAGGTTTCCGACTTTGTTTTGGGCAACATTAGCAAGTATTCGGTGTTCTGTGTAGTTGATGAGCTGTAGCTTCGACACTCACAAGGGTAGTTTGTGTTTCAAACACACCAGGTGAACACATACTATTTTCCTATTTTAGGTCTTCTTTAAATTCTCTCAGACACATTCGCTTTGCTTTATTTCACCAATTCTGCATGTTCTGTTAGACACATCTGGAAGTGAGTCATATTTGCTCATTAACTTTCCGTATAGGACTGGCATATCTTGGAATTTTACTTTTATTATTTGTCAGTTCAAGGAAATATTTTTTAGTTTTATAATATGTTTATTTGTATGTGCATGTGTTAAGGTTCATTCATGGAGGTCAGAGGGAAACTCGTGGGAAGAAGTTGTCTCCTCGCACCACGTGGGTCCTGGCGAACTATGCTTGAGATGACATCCATTTTTGTGTGATATAATTTACTCCTACAGGGACTTGGATTCCACTTGCAAACATTTTGCTCATGATTTCTGCATCTGTGAATTTGTAGATAGTTCCCCATAGTATCTGCTACTTACACTCAGAGTTAAAGGAGGAACTTCACAGGAAGGTGATTTTTAGAGTTAAAAGGTCCAGGTCATCTTCTCCTGTTTGCTCTTTCTGCTTCATACTTTAGGTTCCAGATATGGTCACTCGGCTTCTAGGTCCTGCTGCCAAGTTTGCTGCTTGAAGCCATGACTCCTTTCCTCCCACATTGTTTCTTATCATGCTGGAACAGTACACCAAAATTAAGTCTCTTTTCCTTAACTCAAAGTTACTTTGGCTATGCTGTTTTTCCATACTAAGAGGTATTGAGACACTTAGGAACATAACTAAAATTTATGACTGGAGACGCTGAAGAGATGACTCAGTAGTTAAATATACTTGCTGCTCTTGTATAGGATCAGAGACAGATTACCAATGCAGGCTGGTCAGGAGCTTCTGTAACTCTGGTTATAGAGAATATTTTATCCTCTTCTACTGATACACACAAGCATTTATAAACACACACACATGTAAATCAAATCAAATAATAATCTTCTAAAATTATATCAGGAAATATAATTTTAAGTAATAATACAAGACTAAGTGTACATGGGCACATATTCCATGAAAAACTTATCTGAGGGTAGCATTGTGGTCACTTAAGCAAACTGAAAAATTTTAAATTGCTCCTTACTATTAATTGAGGAAGATCAGTACAGTACCCAAAACACTTTGATTCAATAGTGTATCTTGAAGAAAGAAGTGACTAACCAGGGCCAATTAGATGTCATGTTAGGCTTTAAGCTTCATAGACAATTATTTAAATGTACATGCAAACTAAACGTCAAAGTGCAGACATTCAGAAACTCCTTGGCGGTTCATATAAAAGAATATCACGTTCTATAATATGAAATTCTATGGTAGGAAAAGGTATTTAATGTAGGCGAGTAGATATTTAACTGCATAGTGATCCAAATTAAATAAAAATTAAATGTTTTAAAGCAATTATTAAAGGTTTTATGATCTCTACAAAGAAAGTCATATACATTTTATCAGAATATGTAGATACTTCAATTTGAATGCTATAACTAGATAATAAAATAGATTTAACTACTCAGGAAAGCCAGGGCTTTTACCTGGCCCTTATTATTAAATATATTTTTACCTAATAGAATAAGTTTAATAAAACAAGAAAGGGTTCAATGATGTATATACTTTTGTTAAATTTATGTAACTATCTTTAAATTAATGTCTTCACATTTTATATCAATATTACAAGGTAGCTGTGTGTGTGTGTGTGTGTGTGTGTGTGTAAGAATGACTGGACTTAGGGTCTTCATGGAATTGATTACATAGTAGGCAGTCATAAGGACTTTCACCACTATGGCAAAATGCTTGTTTTGGTTTTCCATCTATCATAAGTGATCAATGGTTATCAAAGAACTCAGCTGTCATGATGACTGAATGAACTAAATTCTGTAATCTGTTTGTTACACAGTCTTTCCTGTGTGCCTGGACTCAACAGCCATATTCCCTGTCAGATTCCCTAGTCACACTTCCACTCTGTATTAATAAGAGAGTCCAGAGTCCTGATAACAGTTCCTCAAACTTGCGTTGCTTAGCAAGTTTGCCAACAGCGCCTGCTGCCTGATCCTGTAGCACTGAGCTGGCATGCACCTAGCTCAGATCCCTGCTCTGAACCTGGCAAGTGAGCATGACATCTGTTTCCTTCCAAGAGTCTTAGAAGAACAGAAGGTACAGCCAGCTCGGGGGCAAAAACATGGAGAATATTGGGCACATAGACTAGACTCCAAGGTGAAAGCAGTATTAGGATTAGTGAGAGGCAGTTCTGCTGACAGTGCCAGCCCTCTGGTGGCTCTTTTCCAGGAGATGCCAGCCTTGAGCATCTGTGCTAACTTTTCTATTTTGGTCCACATCTTATGGGGGCAATTCCTACTTTCACAGGATTAAGTAAAAATAAGCAGTTCACATTTTGAAGAACTACCCAATTGTATCCAGCTACTCTGTATAAGTCATTCCTCCTGGTGAAATCTAACCCTTTTGTGATCATTATTAATCGTCTCCCCCCAAATTATTTTGCACTTGGCTGTGCGCTTGATCTTTAGGATTAAGTTTTCTGTATATTGATTTTAAAAGTAAAGATTTATCAGGTATGGTAGCTGCTGAGCCCCAAAGGGTTTTTGAAGTAGGAATCATATTTAACAAACAAATACAAAGAAATAGTGTTTATTATGATAATCACAAGTAAAGTGAAGTACACAGATTCCTGCGAACAGGAGTTAAGATGGATAGACCTCTGGAAAATAGCTCCAAAACTGATAAAACACAGATCTGATTGTGAATACATGTCTGTATTCACAAGTAATATATTCCAGAAATGCCTTCTGTGCACTGGGTATGTATAGATCTGAGCAGGAATGACAGAAGCCAATGGTATAGCACAGAGTGTAACCCAAGGGCTGGAATACCTACAATGCATGACTGTAGTAAAAAGAGGAAGAGGCCACAGGGGGCTAAGTCTTGGGGCATGTGTATAGAGCCAAATTACAGTATTTTTTTAATCACATAAAACTAAGTAATTCAAATAACATGATTCTATAATAAAAGTGCAGTGCCTATCTGACTGTGCATCAAATGTAGGTTTATTGTCAGTTTTGTTTGTTTATTTCCTTTCACTTGTATTTTGAGTCTTTTCTGTCTGAGGTTTCACTATGGTGTAAGGAAAATCTTCTAGACTTAGAAGATGATAGCTAGATGGCAGTGGCTGGCACATATTGTTCTAGCATGAAGGAGGCTGACAAAGAGGACTACCTGCATCCAGCATGTTGAGATAAGCCTAGGGAATATACTGAAACCCAGTCTCAAAAAGTGTCTGTGCGTTGGAAAAAAGTTATAGAGCAAGTGCCTACCTGCTCAATAATCTCCAGCAGATTTAAAAGTGGAGCATTCTATTCACAAATAAAATATTCCAGAAATGGTTTCCTGTGTACTGGTATGTATAGGTCTGTGAACTTGATATCTTTCATAAAAAATGTACCTGAAAGATTTTCTTTCAAGGTCAACAGAGACTTATATCCTCAACACACAGTCTGCTGCATGGCATTATTTATTTAGGTTGGGTGAGGCAGACAAAAGGGAGCTAAGAAGCTGAAGTTCACTAAAAGAAACAAAAGGTAGCTGCTAAGTTAATGCCTTCGAGCTAAAGACAAGAAAGCCATTACTGATGAAATAATACAGCTTTCAATTGTGTATCAAAAAACAGTCCAGAGTTCAGTATCTTTACTGATTTTTATGCTCTATAGTTCCATCTTTTGTATTTTGATGTGTGTATATGTGTTTATGTTTATATGTGTGTGAATGTGGAATATGCCTAGGTATGTATGCAGGGGTACACAACTAGAAACCAAACATATGTCCTGTTCTATCACTTTCAACCTTATTCCCTACAGATAGGATCTGTCACTGAACCTATATTAGGATGGTAGTCACCAAGTCCCAGTGGTGATCATCCTGTGTCTGTCCCTCCTCCTCCAAAGCTCTGGGCTTCCAGGTATGCATGACCACATCCATCTTGTTACGTGGGCGCTGGAGAGTTGAGCTCAGATTTTCATGCTTTTACAGTATGTATTTTAACTAGGAAATTGCCTCACTCTCTTGTTTTCTTTTGACAATAAATATCTTTTAAAAAATCACCACCATGTAGCAAAATCATTTAGCACTAAATATTAGCCACTTACCAAAATTCCCTTCACTAATTTAGCAGAACTCTGCTGACACCTGAAACAGTCAACGGGAAACATTATTTCTTCCATGAATCTCATCTCAGAGATGTTCCTTCCTGAATTGCACATAATCATGCTGTGAAGTCACTAATGGGACATTAGAGATTACTGGTGTTTCAAGAAATATGAGAAACCATTCTCAAAGGGAAGGTGATTTATAATTTACACAGCCTAAAGGGGCAAACACAAAGGTTTTTAGTTTTTTTCTATTTCCACAGAATAAAGCTACATCAATTTTTGAGATTTTTATGTAGCTTCAATATTGTGCCTGAAAATGTTGGAATGTATAGTATAAGGTATAAGTATATGGAGAATATAAGACCATATAACATACCTAAATATTAAATCTCATTTTTCCATAACTAATAAAGAAGTAATCAAGGGTAAAAAGGATTCTTCTTTGGGGTATGGCTTCTGGTGGGTTCCCTGGATAGCTCCACACCCATGCAATTGTCAGCAGCATTAATTGGACTTAGTGGGTTATTTTAAGAGAAAAGAAAACATGAAGCTGAGAAAGAAAACATGTTAGGGAGAATCTAGGAGATTCGTGTGTATATATATATTCATAATTCATATGTGTATGAAATTCTCAAAGAATAAAATTTACAAATAAAAAAGAAAAAGAATTATCCTTCACTTTATCCAAAGAATGAACTGTTGTGTGTAATCCAAAATTTTAATAAAAATAGTGAACAAAGAAAAGATGTTTATATGTAGGGAATAAATACAATACCATGCAATGTGGAAAGGTTCCTAAGAATCCTCACAACTATCCTAAAAAGAAAATTGTCGAGCATGGTGGCGCTCGCCTTTAATCCCAGCACTCAGGAGGCAGAGGTAGGCAGATTTCTGAGTTCGAGACCAGCCTGGTCTACAAAGTGAGTTCCAGGACAGCCATGGCTATACAAAGAAACCCTGTCTCAAAAAACAACAAAACAACAACAACAACAAAACAACAACAAAAAGTAAAAGGAAAATTGAGTATTATCTTTGCTCTAATCTAAGAGTTGTTGGGAATAGTTTGGATAGAGCAAATAAGTTTGGAAAGATATCTTTATCTATCTATCTGCAGAGAGAGAGGGGAGAGAGAGAGAGAGAGAGAGAGAGAGAGAGAGAGATGCAGTGTGGGAGCAATGGCTGTGATCTAAGAGAGGTCATATGAAACAGAAGTCCCACTTCCTAACTGAAAACCTAACATCACACATTTAAATCTTGGAGCAGAGGGAAACCCAAGTAAATACTGTGCCAACCTGGTTGGCTCCTAATCTTGTGCCAGAAAAATTCCTTCACTGCTGAGATAGCTCAAAAGACTCAGTCTTCAAAGCATTGTTGAAGATGAAAAAGCAACCCTCAAATGCAGTGAGATACAGAATCAAATTGAATAAAAGATTTGGAAAGAGCCTCTTGAGACAGAATTGGTATGCTAAGCAAGTAACAGAGAAAGAAAATGTGTTAAGAATCTACCCTAGGAGAAAGTAGGATTATATATTTAAAACATTCACTGCATTAACAACAACAACAACAGCAGCAGCAGCAGCAAAGACAAAAACCATAACCAGCAAATAAAGTCTCTCACAAGGAAAGGCTGAAGGCTGAGTGAGTACAAGATTTATTTATATGTGTGTTACAGATTTACTGTATACTACTAGTCCATCCACTTAAAATACTAACTAAAATTGCTCAGCATAAAATGAATGACACAAGGAAGTATTTTTATTCATGAAAACCAAATAGCACAACAAATGTGATTATGCATGCTGTCATAAGTGCAGGTTTTCGGGGTTTTTTTTTTCTTAATTGATTTAAAAGGAAATAAGATAAAATAATATTAATATCACCTCCCGCCAAACCTATATCATCTGCAGTGTAATATATTAGCAATAGCATCACAAAGGTATGGAGAAATAAGTACCTGGCAAAGAAAGGGCCTGTGGGCTTTAAGAAAGATAAGTACCATAGGCTGAAAACAAGCTGTTCACCTCCCAGCAACAAAATTTTTCAATATGCTTCATGAAAAGGTTCTTTTAAGACACTGAAAACTTGAAATATCCTGAAAACCATCTCTCCATCCTTGAGGTAATTTACTGAATTGTATGAGTCTATATAAAATGTGTCAAGCAACCCTACCTCTTAGGCTAATGATTTTCTGTGTGAGAGAAACATCATAATCCAGGTGTTGGAACATACCTATGTTGACAAGTACCAGGTTTTATTTTAACCATCTAGAATCTGGCTGGTTTTACTGCCTTAGCATTGAGTAAAAATCCTGTGTTCTAGTAAGCCAGTATTTCTATATATCTGCATTGTGATGTGAACAGCCTTTGGGTTGCCAAGAAAGTGTTGCATGACACCCTATCTAGATTTAGTAATACATCTACTTAAGTGTATTACAATCACACATGTTATCACATGTTATTCTCCAGTTAGAACTTCTACTTGTCTGGAATAGTTCTTTATCTCACAGTATTTGAAAACAGGGAGATGTATATGGCTAAAAACTACATTCTTTTGATTCTGTTAGAACTATCAAAACACCCATGGAAGGAGTTACAGAGACAAAATTTGGAGCTGTGACGAAAGGATGGACCATCTAGTGATTGCCATATGCAGGGATCCATCCCATAATCAGCTTCCAAATGCTGACACCATTGCATACACTAGTAAGATTTTGCTGAAAGGACCCAGATATAGCTCTCTCTTGTGAGACTATGCCAGGGCCTAACAAACACAGAAGTGGATGATCACAGTCAGTTATTGGATGGGTCACAGGGCCCCCAATGGAGGAGCTAGAGAAATTACCCAAGGAGCTAAAGGGAACTGCAACCCTATAGGTGGAACAACAATATGAACTAACCAGTACCCCGGAACTCTTGTCTATAGCTGCATATGTATCAAAAGATGGTCTAGTCGGCCATCATTGCAAAGAGAGGCCCATTGGACTTGCAAACTTTATATGCCCCAGTACAGGGGAACGCCAGGGCCAAAAAGGGGAAGTGGGTGGGTAGGGGGTTGGGGGGGTGGGCATGGGGGACCTTTGGGATAGCATTGAAAATGTAAACGAGGAAAATACCTAATTTAAAAAAAAAGAAAAAGAAGAACTTGAAAAAAAAAGAACTATCAAGTGTCAAAACACAGCAGAAATGGGAATGAGGAAGTTGGGATGGAGAGACAGGTCTCTCTGGATAGAATTCATAATGTAAAGTGAATGAAAATACCCTTACATGTTTATTTCACACATGCTTGATATTTTCTCACAGAAAAAGATTTAAAATACTGTGCAGACCACAGCATGAATAACGAGTCTGAGGAAATACTGGTTCTTCAAGCCTGAATGGAACTTCCAGTCGCGTGGTTAAGTCAGGATGAAGTAAACATTTTTTTTTTCCTTTTTGTTCTTCTTCCTTGTAACAACAGCAGCTGCCTCTTCTCACTCGTGGAGACATATTTTCATGTCTCATTAGCCTGGTGTCTGATGGGTAAAGGTCTGGTTACATGTGTTGCCTTAAAACAGGTGTTTCTGTATAATAGACAAGTTATTGAAAAATTTTAATCTAAAGCTAAGTGAAAAATGGATGTTGGCATTTTCTTTTCTATAATCTACAATAAAAATATTGAAGAGATGATTTATTGTCACAAATGAAGGCTTTTCATTCTAAAATTGGCTAAATGTCATTTTAATATATGGCATAACTTGTCCTTTTATAGACTCGATTCCACGGAAGTAACAGAGCGTCACACGGTGCTCTGTTTCAGTGAGATAGGCAAGCCAGCTCAGGGATTGTCAGGAAGGATGCTTTGATATGGGGCTGTGTAAAGAAGCATGGCTTGCTGCAAGGGCTTAGCTCCACTTAGTGGGCTGAATCGTGCCTGATACAGTTACACAGACAGAAAATATCCCTTGGAAGAATGGAGTGCCTCTGCCCAACGAGAGCTGCTGTTGTTTTATCCATTTCCATTTTTCTTCTTCATGCACAGACAGGCACCAATTTGAGGCTCGCTAATAGCAGAAGCAGAGACCAGCTATCGTGAGTGACATATTTCCCTCATTGATGAACCTCCTGATTTATACTTGAACTATAGCTTTGCCTTGATGGATGGGAAGAGCCCAAATGAATATGATGCAGTAGAAACTGCTAAGCCTGGGGACATCTCCTGGGAACATTTTCAAGTAAAATGGAGTCTCAAAACCCTAAACCCTAGCTTCCTGATGTATAAATCAGTTGCTTGGTGTGGGCACTACATAAAGTCTTGTCAGAAAGACTAAGTTTTAGTCTCTAAATTGAGCTTCCCCAATGAAACAGAACCAATGTAACCAAATAGGATGGGTTCATATCTAGCTAAGTGTAAAGCCAACGGCAAGAATAGTAAAAAGAAAAGAACGGTTTATAACCTGTGCAAGCAAAGACAGACCAGGCTTTATTTACAAAGTAACACTCTCCCTGGAACAAAGGAAGCATGGGGACTTTATTCAGGTTATCTATGAATATTCATATAGTCATTGCCCCCCCCACCCCCCATGGTATGCCCAGTTAAGAAGTGCATTCCTGAGCATGTTCAAGTTTTGTCATAATTTTAAAAATAAATGATGGTAGATATATTTTTTTTCAGTTGTGTTTTTCTTAAAGTCATGGGGCTCACATTAAATGATAATAATTATGGAGAGAAATGCCTTGGGCATTTTCAGTTCGTATCAGGAAGTTTTAGCTAAGAATAAAGAATGGATACTATGAAAGTGTATTAATATAGGAGTCTGCTCTTTGATAACTACATTTCAACAAGGTCTCCAAGAAGGTCAGTGAATCATGTCCGAGAAGCACTGGTCTCAGCCATGGGGCATAGGTACTCTTATGTTAGCTAATTCAAACACTAGAATCATCAGGAGGCAATTACTGACCATTAACCAATTCTGACTGCTAACCTGTTCTCCAAAGAAACAGAACCAGCAAGATTTATTTAAATAAAAGAGACTTACTATAAGAAATTGGATTGCATAATGACAGACCAAGAAGACCCACTATCTAAATCTAGGAACCCCACATTGATGACAGCATACTAGTCTGAATAAGCATGGCCCAGGAAGAATTGATGCTTTGGTTCTGAGTCCTACAGTTAATAAGCTAGTACTACAGGTCATGTCCAGATGAGAACTTTACTCAGTCAACAGATACAGTTATTACTTCTATCCTAATTCCTCCTCAATGTCACATACACAGAGCATTTGAATAAATATCTACCTCCTGTGATCCAGCCAAGTTAACCCATGTCGTTTATCATTACAAAGGTTGTTAAGGAATTCTGTCTATTTTTCTGCCTGTATCCCACACCGTGGCCTAGTATGCTGATGGCTCTGTGGCCCAGCAAGGGGCAGTACCAAACATCCAAAGTACATACCTTTGTTGCTCTGTCTTTCCTGGATCACCTTGTTTTCCTTGGAGACACTCTAGCTCTAGATATAATTTTATTTTGCTTTTCATAACTTCCTAAGTGAATTTTAAACTTTCATTGGAACTTACAATCATAACTCTAAGGCAACATTAGACATATTTCAGCCAACATATAAAATGTTTTAATGAATCCCTCGATGTTTAAGAAGATAAATAATGCCTTTGGATTTTATTCATTTTAGTTATTCTAATCTATATTGTTTTCTAAAACAGCATGTATTGCAAATGAAATCAAAGATTAATTTATTTCATTGTAAGTCATTGCTGATGTATAAGCAATAAAATATGTGGAAAAGAAACATCACTGTTTCTGTCTTTCATATGGCTTTTGTTTATAGCAACTTTTCCTTTATTCTTTCTTGTCTGGCTCCCAGTAGTGCCCATACACACTTTCTTTGCCCAGTACTTATTTCTCCACAAATTTTTAAGTGTATTAGTTGAACCAATGAATATTTTCATGAAGCATATTGAAGAATTTTGTTGCTGGGAGGTGAGCAGCTTGTTTTTAGCCCATAGGTACCTTCTCCCTTGGCATTGAATTCTCATTCTGTGTCATAGACATTCATGGTCTCATATTCCCTGCTGGTCCTTTATGCTCTACAATAACAAATTTCCACAACAGTATAATTGATTTTAAAAATCAGGTTTTTGCAGTTCTTTAATGAAAATAGAATTTTATAGCAGTTTTCATTAATAAAAATTTATGAACTCATAAAATGGAAGTGAACTAACATTTACTGAATGGCTACCATGTGTGCACTTTGGGAAGCACTTTATATGCATGATCTCACTTAATTGCCAGCAAAAACTTCCGAATAGCTGTTAACTTCACTATGCAGATAAGATAACAGAGCCTTGGAGAGGGCAGACTTCTTGCTGTTTCCAAAACCAGTCATTAATGGATTCAAATATGAATTCATAGAGGTCTTATTCTGAGGCATTCTGGTTACAACACACTCTAGTATACTATGATAAATTAATTAGATAGTATAATTTAAGCAACATAGCAGTTCATTTGGTTGATTTACATTTCTTCATTTATCTACTTATGAAAGTAACATAGCTCATAAGAAAACTTGCAGAAACCTTACAAAACACATGAATCTTATCTAATAATCCTACCACTTAAGAAGAAGGATCAATAATAACAGCTTGTGTAGATTCAACTTTTGCAAATTCAGGCTTAAAACTTCCTTTTCATAACTCCTACTTGAATGTAAAATGCAATGCTTATTTTCTATGTTATTAAAATTGTTATAATACATGATTCTTTATGTTTATACATTTTCCATATTTTGAAGACACAGCACTACAAACTTTCCTGTTGTTTTTAAATCACCATTATTCTTTAAGAACAAAACAAGAGAGTAGTGCTTGATAACAAAAACAACTTGGGCTAGAAATACAGAAAACTGAATTCTCGGTCTGCGATTTGCTAGCTCTAAGTCAGAGAAAGATTTTTTTGGCCTTCCCGGCACTGATTTCTTTTGAAAAAGAGAATTAGAATACGTACCATTTTTCAAATACCTTAAGTTTTAAGACCCTGTAATTACAATATAAGATCCAACATTTGAATACTCAAACAAGGGTATATTTGTACATCCAAAGATTTAGGCTAACTGCATTTGGGGCAGCAGAGCAGAGGCTGCTGACCTGTGGATTGGATCCAAGTGATATATTTCACATCCCTGAATGTTCCATTTACAGAACTTCATGGAATTGTAATTGTGACAAGTGCGAATATATCATTAAGTAATATTGCAGTATTTCTATATTTCCATGGATCTCATTACCTAAAATAGAAAGCTTAAAAAAGGCAAAATTCAACCCCTTAAACTGTTCTTTTTTGTTATTAGACATATTTGATCAACTAGTTTGTATTTGAAAGAAAAAAATAAGGGTTGCATCTGTCTTTAAGACTCCCATCCAGAGATCCATCCCATAATTAGCCTCCAAACGATGACACCATTGCATACACTAGCAAGCGTTGGCTGAAAGGACCCTGATATAGCTATCTCTTGTGAGACTAGGCGGGAGCCTAGCAAACACATAAGTAGATGCTCACAGTCAGCTATTGGATGGAGCACAGGGACCCCAATGGAGGAACTAGAGAAAGTATCCAAGGAGCTAAAGAGATCTGCAACCCTATAGGTGCAACAACATTATGAACTAACCAGTACCCCAGAGCTCTTGACTCTAGCTGCATATGTATCAAAAGATGGCCTAGTGGGCCATCACTGGAAAGAGAGGCCCATTGGACATGCAAACTTTATATGCCCCAGTACAGGGGAATGCCAGGGCCAAAAATGGGAATGGGTGGGTAGGGAAGTGGGGGGGGGGAGGGTGTGGGAGACTTTTGGGATAGCATTCTAAATGTAATTGAGGAAAATACGTAATAATAATAAAAAATAAATAAAATTAAAAAATAAAAATAAATAAATACAAAATTAGTTTGGGCTTTAAAAAAAAAAAAAAAGACTCCATTATCAAACAAAAACCTATGCGTATTTCTCCTGGAAGTGGGAAACTTGTGAGTACAAATTCTCCTTGTAAATAACTCCCTTTGTTTATAGACATGAGGACATCTCTCAAGATTGAAGCAAAGAGTAATCCTTTTCCATTCACTACAGATAAATTAGTCAAAAGAACAAAATTTAAAGAAAAAAGAACTGAACTTTTATTAATAGCTGCGAAGAATCAACCTCTGTTTGGAGGGGTCCTGAGAGTAGGGGGTATCTGGGAATGGTGAAACAACTTGAAGTCAGGCCTATGTTCTGTTCAAGAGAGCTTTCCAGAATGCACATTGTATTCTGCTCTAAGACAGCTTTTGCTTGTTATTCTAAAAGCACATACCTTATAGGTCAAAAACCCACTTTTTAATTTACATGCCATTTGTTACCCCAGGTTCTCTTTTGATTATTCCATGGATCAGCAGCCTGTGACCCTAGACCCTTGATTCTTAGAAAGGGAAGGCAAGCACAAGCACAGATAGATAGCTAGGGAGGGCTGAGGGGGTGGTGGTGGGTGGGACCTTACCCTAAAATTATCATTCCTACAGAGTCTGGGACAGGACTTAACACTCTCTGTCCCAGGCTGACCTTAAACTCAGGAATCTACATACCTTTGTAAGCATAAACAAAAGAATCTTAGCTGGGTGGGATCTTACCATGTGATCACCATTCTAAATCTCTTTATCTCCTTCCTAGTATCTTTCTGTCAAGCAGGCTCATAGTGTAGCTGCCTCTGTTTCTTTAGACCTGAGAAGCTCCTTATACAATCGATACAGCATCCTTATATTTTGCATAATAATACATTTGCAAACTAATTTTTTTCTTCATCCTTTCCCACAACCTTAAGTGTTGTCTGAAGGTCACAGCATTCTACCATTTTGCTGAGACATAGACACGCCCTCACCTCCCCCAAGTCATTTGATCTCTGATTCCCATGGGGTTATTAACCTTTACAAAGAGGACATTGCAGGGGGTAGGAATGTAAAAATATGAATACTATTACGAAAAGAAGTTTTACACCCACAGCAACCATCAACACCCCAGGAGATCCACACTGTGATACCTCTGTTCCTGGGACAGGAAACTAAGTCATACTGTTCCCTACTTGGCCAAGCCACACTAAACAAATAAGAATTTCAATACCATTGCCAGAGAGTAATTTATGGAAGGACTCTGAAGCCTCTGTGGCTCCAAAGTACTATCTTTTTCTAGACTTTTCTTCAATACTTGATCCACCTACTACCTTTCTAGAAGTTCTCAATTCTCCTTTTTCGCTATTAAAGATAAAATTTTTCTCATGTCACAAAGAAAAGTTATTAACAAATGTCAGGAAGAAGCAATGCAAAAGAAAAAAATGTGTTTTATATACTGGTGTAAAATATGTCTAGGGAAAATGTAAATAGAACCAAAGCATAACTAAGGTTGTGCTAAGATTCCAGGATCATAGCTAATTAGTTCATAAAACAGAGCTGAGTATATGACTCTGGCTAGCATTTGTAAAAGCACGGGCTCCATTCTCAGCAGTATAACAATAAGTAGTGAAACAGTTGTACTTGATGGAGATGTTAGCTCATTATATGCTATGTTAGCTTATATCTACATTTATTTCATGGAACATTTTCTATACACTACCTTCTTAATCCTGCTTACTTACTTTTAGTAATAGGTCCTCACTTTTATTCATTATTCTTTCATTAAATCACACGCTCATAAAATAGTTTATACTGCATTTATTTTATGCTAATTTCCTAATAAAACAAATAACATGTATATATCAACCTTTATTTACTAATACTTCATTATGGAAGAGCCTCTTTGAGATTTTCATTTTACTATTTGAGAAGTATCACTTTTAGCTATTGATAAAATGAGGGATCTGGTTACTGACAAGGACAGGGTAAATCAGAAATGATTCATTAAAAAAGAAAGACCTTGCAAGCGAGCAATTTCTGAAAGTCTGAACAGAATGAATTGGTGCAGAAATACTGAAGAAGATATAAGGAAAGTCAGTGGGGTCATACAGTAATTAATTTAACAGGTCATACCATCCCCATGCCTCCATTGTTTCTATAGAAATATATCAGAATATGAATTTCCAGTCATATGTCCATGTGGCTTCTATCACATGCTTAAATATAGATGTTCTACAGTTAGTAATGAAGATATTAATAGGAATGACAGAAACTTCTTCCTCTCAAAAACATAAAATCATATTAGCTAAAAATGAAAGTCAGACATTTATGAGAACTTTTTTTATTTTGCTTTACTTTTTTTTAGAACTTGCATAACTCATAAGATTAATGACTTTCTCTAAGATTCATGTACATAAGAAATCTAAGGAAAACCTGGATGAAATGGACAAATTTCTAGACAGATACCAGGTACCAAAGTTAAATCAGGATCAGATTAATGATCTAAATAGTCCCACATCCCATAAAGAAATAGAAGCAGTCATCAATAGTCTCCCAACCCAAAAAAGACCAGGGCCAGATAGATTTAGTGTAGAGTTCTATCAGACCTTCAAAGAAGACCTAAATCTAATTCTCCTCAAATTATTCCACAAAATAGAAACAGAAGGTACTCTACCCAATTCCTTCTATGAAGCCACAATTACTCTGACACCTAAGCCACATAAAGACCCAACAAAGAAAGAAAACTTCAGACCAATTTTCTTTACGAATATCAAGGCAAAAATACTCAATAAAATTCTTGCTAACCAAACCCAAGAACACATCAAAACGATCATCCATCATGGTCAAGTAGGCTTCATCCCAGGGATGCAGGGATGGTTTAATATACTGTAATCCATCAATGTAATCAACTATATAAACAAACTCAAAGACAAAAACCACATGATCATCTCGTTAGATGCCAAGAAAGCATTGACAAAATCCAACACCCCTTCATGATAAAAGTCTTGGAAAGATCAAGAATTCAAGGCCCATACCTAAACACAATAAAAGGAATCTATAGCAAACCAGTAACCAACATCAAAGTAAACAGAGAGAAGCTGGAAGCAATCCCACTAAAAACAGAGACTAGACAATGTAGTACTTGGAGTGCTAGCCAGAGCAAATCTACAACAAAAGGAGATCGAGGGGATACAAATTGGAAAGAAGAAGTCAAACTATCACTATTTGCAGATGATATAATAGTATATATAAGTGACCCTAAAAATTCCACCAGAGAACTCCTAAACCTGAAAAAAGCTTCAATGCAGTAGCTGGATATAAAATTAACTCAAACAAATCAGTGTCCTTTCTCTACACAAAGGATTAACAGGATAAGAAAGAAATTAGGGAAATAACACCCTTCACAATAGTCACAAAAATATAAAATACATTGGTGTGGCTATAACTAAGGAAGTTAAAGATCTGTCTAACAAGAACTTCAAGTCTCTGGAGAAAGAAATTGAAGAAGATCACAGAAGATGGCAAGATCTCCCATGCTCATGGATTGGCAGGGTTAATATATTAAAAATGGCTATCCTGCCAAAAGCAAATGATGGATTCAATGCAATCCCCATCAAAATTCCAACTCAATTCTTCAATATTAGAAAGGGTAATTTGCAAATTCATCTGGAATAACAAAAAGCCTAGCATAGCAAAAACTATTCTCAACAATAAAATAACCTCTGTTGGAATCACCATGCCTGACCTCAAGCTGTACTACAGAGCAATTGTGATAAAAACTGCTTGGTCACTCTGGAAATCAGTCTGGCGGTTCCTTAGAAAATTGGACATAGTACTACCGAAGAATCCAGCAATACCTCTCCTGGGCATATATCCAGAAGATGTCCCAACCGGTAAGAAGAACACATGCTCCACTATGTTCATAGCAGTCTTATTTATAATAGCCAGAAGCTGGAAAGAACCTAGATGCCCCTCAACAGAGGAATGGATATAGAAAATGTGGTACATTTACACAATGGAGTACCACTCAGCTATTAAAAAGAATGAATTTTTGAAATTCCTAGCCAAATGGATGGACCTGGAGGGCATCATCCTGAGTGAGGTAACACAATCACAAAGGAACTCACACAATATGTACTCACTGATAAGTGGATATTAGCCCAAAACTTAGGATACCCAATATATAAGATACAAATTGCTAAACACATGAAACTCAAGAAGAAAGAAGACCAAAGTGTGGACACTGTACCCCTTCTTAGAATTGGGAACAAAACACCCATGGAAGGAGTTACAGAGACAAAGTTTGGAGCTGTGACGAAAGGATGGACCATCTAGAGACTGCCATATCCAGGGATCCATCCCATTATCAGCTTCCAATTGCTGACACCATTACATACACTAGCAAGATTTTGCTGAAAGGACCCAGATATAGCTGTCTCTTGTGAGACTATGACGGGGCCTAACAAACACAGTAGTGGATGCTCACAGTCAGCTATTGGATGGGTCACAGGGCCCCCAATGGAGGAGCTAGAGAAAGTACCCAAGGAGCTAAAGGGATCTGCAACTCTATAGGTGGAACAACATTATGAACTAACCAGTACCCTGGAGCTCTGGACTCTAGCTGCATATGTATCAAAAGATGGCCTAGTCGGCCATCACTGGAAAGAGAGGCCCATTGGACACGCAAACTTTATATGCCCTAGTACAGGGGAATGCCAGGGCCAACAAAATGGGAATGGGTGGGTAGGGAAGTGGGGGGGAGGGTATGGGGGACTTTTGGGATAGCATTGGAAATGTAATTGAGGAAAATATGTAATAAAAAAAGTATGATAAAAAAATTAAAAAAAAAAGAAAAAATAAATAAAATAAAATTAAAAAAAAAAACTGCTTGGTACTGGTACAGCGACCGACAAGTAGACCAATGGAATAGAATTGAAGACCCAGAAATGAACCCATACACCTATGGTTATTTTTGACAAGGGAGCTAAAACCATCCAGTGGAAAAAAGACAGCATTTTCAACAAATGGTGCTGGCACAAGTGGCAGTTATCATGGAGAAGACTGAGAATTGATCCATTCTTATCTCCTTGTACAAAGCTCAAGTCTAAGTGGATAAAAGAACTCCACATAAAACCAAAGACACTGAAATTTATAGAAGAGAAAGTGGGGAAAAGCCTCAAAGATATGGGCACAGGGGAAATTTTCCTAAACAGAACAGCAATGGCCTGTGCTGTAAGATCAAGAATCGACAAATGGGACCTCATAAAATGCAAAACTTTTATAGGGCAAAAGATTCTGTCAATAAGACAAAAATGCCACCAACAGATTGGGAAAGAATTTTTACCAATCCTAAATCTGATAGGGGACTAACATCTAATATATACAAAGAGCTTAAGAAGCTGAATTCCAGAAAATCAAATAACCCCATTTAAAAAGGGGTACAGAGCTAAAGAATTCTCAACTGAGGAGTCCATAAGGTCTGAGATGCACCTGAAAATATGTTCAACATCCTTAAACATCAGGGAAATGCAAATCAAAACAACCCCGAGATTCCACGTCATACCAGTCAGAATGGCTAAGATCAAAAATTCAGGTGAGAGCAGATGTTGGCGAGGATGTGGAGAAAGAGGAACACTCCTCCATTGTTGGTGGGATTGCAAGCTTGTACAACCACTCTAGAAATCAGTCTTGAAGTTCCTCAGAAAATTGGACATAGTACTACGGGATGACCTAGCAATACCTCTCTTGGGCATATAAATGTTCTAACTTATAATAAGAACACATGCTCCACTATGTTCATAGCAGCCTCATTTATAATAGCCAGAAGCTTTAAAGAACCCAGATGTCTCTCAACAGAGAAATAGATACAGAAAATGTAGTACTTTTACACAATGGAGTACTACTCAGATATTAAAAACAATGAGTTTATGAAATTATTAGGTAAATGGATGAATCTGGAAGATATCATCCTGAGTGAGGTAACCCAATCACAAAAGAACACACATGATATGCACTCACTGATAAACATTTATTAACCCAGAAACTTAGACTTCCCAAGATACAATTTGCAAAACACATGAAACTCAAGAAGAAGGAAGACCAAAATGTGGATACTTCATTCCTTCTTAGAATGTGGAATAAAGTACCCATGGAAGGAGTTACAAAGTTCAGAGCTGAAAAGGAAGGAAGGACCATCCAGACACTGCCCCACCAGGGATCCATCAACCACCAAACCCAGACACTATATATAGCATCTGCCAGTAAGATTTTGCTGACAGGAACCTGATATAGCTATCTCTTGTGAGGCTATGCTAGTCCCTGGAAAATACAGAAATGAATGCTCACAGTCATCTATTGGATGGAACACAGGACACCTAATGAAGGAACTAGAGAAAGTACCCTAGGAGCTAAAGGGGTCTGCAACCTTATAAGAGAAACAACAATATGAACTAAGCAGTACCTCCCAGAGCTGTGTCCTTAGTTGCATATGTAGCAAAGGATGGCCTAGTTGGCCATCAATGGGAGGAGAGTCCCTTGTTCTTGCATAGATCATAAATCCCAGTACAGGGGAATGCCAGGGCCAGGAAGCAGGAGTGGGTGGGTTGGGGAGCAGGGCAGGCTGAGGGTTTAGGGGACTTTTGTGATAGCATTTGAAATGTAAATGAAGAAAATATCTAATTAAAAATAAAAGAGAAGACTAGTGCATCACACCTGGAAGTCTTATGTCTGTGTAGGAACATATTTCCCCTCTACACATGATGCACATTTGATCACCCATCAGGCAAAGCACCCAGTAGAACAGCAGGCAGAACAACAGTCATTGACATTTGAGAGGCAGGCAGAGAAATGAAGTTACTTCTTCAAGGTCACACAATTATCCTATATAAGTCAAACCTCAAATCAAGTACTGAAGATTAGTCCAATTCAGTCTAACATTGCTTTCATTATTAATGAAATGATTTGAATTCTTCAAGATTTGCGGACAATGTTAATGTCAATGCTCGATAGTATTCCCATAAAACAATTTTTACACGGTCAAGAATTAAATTCATGCAAAAAATAGCCATGTGGAGACTTGACTGTTTCCTATACACCATGCTTTTCTGCTTAGCTTTCATAGTCCGTTGGAGTACAGTATAAAATCAGGGCATTCATATTGGATGCATAAAAAATAATAAGTTGAGGGATAAATTTAATTTACTAAGTTACAGTTAGAAAACATTTTATGTTTTATAGAAATCCTTTCTTTCCTTAGAGTTTAATGATTTTGATAATCCCCTGGAAGAAGAAAAAAATTATACTGAATTGATCTTGGGCAATAAAAAAGAAGAGGTGACTAAGGATGTTCACAAAAGTGAGATAAATAACAGCAGGTCAACACATATCCTTTAGACATCAGAAATCACAGTTGTCATGGATTGATGAAGCCCATGGATAGTCCCTAGCTGATTCACTTCATCTTTTTTGGTAAAAGAATGACAATCATTCCAACAAAAACTACCAGGGATACTTTGGGAAACATTCATTATTAGAGAAATTCCAAGTATTCCTATATGTAACACTGTGTCTGTGTACAAATATAACCATGTGTGTGGGCATGAGTGCAAGTAAGATACTGTAAGACTCTGACAAGCCTTAGCTTACCAGGGATGCCCTGAGTGAACCACGTGGAGCTGGAATTGATGCAAAAAGCAAGAGGAATTTATTGTTCCAGTGCACTGGGGTGGTCCCAGACACAAAGGAGAGACAGTGACCCCCAGCGGCCTGTTTATTGAGTTTTTATAAGGTTTCCAGGGTCTCAATAAAGCAACTAGGCACAATAGGAATGGTGGAACAGTGCACTCTATAAACTGATTGGTCTTTAGGGAATGAGGTAGTAGAGCCTTACTCAGCTTGTCCCTTCTGGCCTATGTGCTCTCTTACATGTCTCTTCCAGGAAGGGAGGGGTCCAGTGGAATTCTGGAAAATTCCAAAGCTCTAAGCTGAACTCTTCAATACATTCTACTTACTAGAAACAATAATTCACAGCTCCTTTTTGATTACCATTTCTAAAGACAGCACCATTGTGCTTAATATAAAATTATGCAAAGAGAAGGGGGTAATATCCTAAAACTCAAGTATAAGAGATTATTTTTGTAATGACACATTATAAATGACACATTTTTAACTCTATTTAGGCATTTACTGAACTCTGTATAGACCTCAGTTGGATTCCCCACTGGATCCATGCATTGCTATAAATAAACTCAGTGTTTCAGGATGCTTATATTTCTTTCTGCCTCTCCTAATTTATTGTCTATGACTGAAAGTTTGGACAGGTGGATGAGTCTGCCGTAAGTTATAAATGGTTCTGGCAGCAGTTTCCTGAGTGTATCTCTTTGGATCTCTCACCTCTGCACACAGTAGATGAAGATGCTGGCAGAAGAGAACTGACATGGAAGTCTCAGGAGGAGTGTCAATACTCAAACACATATTATCTGCCTCCCTACACTGTCTCTGGTTGACCCATGCCACATTTAAACAATCTACAGATCTCTCAATGCTTTCCCCTTTATGTGCACAGCAATGAAAACCTTCACATAAAAAATAAAAGAAACAAAGCAGAACCAGAATTGTTCTCCTGGCCACTGCCCTACTTCCAGCAGTGCAAAGGGACATTTCATTGTTTATTATCAGCTATGTCCTGCAAACTGAAGCCATCTGTTTCACAACTTCTAAGGATTGGGCCAAGGGAACCTTAAACCAAGAAGCCATTTCACCAAATGTCAGTCAGAGCATCTGGCACCTGGCTCAACCCTAAAAGCTCAGAATGTGATATTTTTCCAGTGGCTGTGGCCTTCTCAGCAATGCTATCCAGTTCAATGTGCTCTGAAATATGATATAGTAGGCTATTTGATTGTCATTGTAAAGTGTAAAGTAGAAAAATATAAAAATTATTCACTATGTATCATACAAAATCACTTCTGTTATTTTGTGTGTTTCTCCATCTTATTTAATGTTCTTGTGTAATCATATCATATATCATAATCTTTTTATATCTTGATTGTTCATGTATGTTAATATATATTTACATGTGCATGTGTAGAGTATGCCCTAAACTTTCAGCTTACTTGAGACAGGGTCTCTTTTGTCATTTACTAGCAGCCAAGCTTGTTCTCAAATTTCCAGAAATTCTAGTCTCTCTCTCTCCTGTTTCATTGTAGGGTTCCCAAGATGACAGAGGTATGCTACCATATCTGGTTTTCTGTAGATTCTTGGAATCAAGATTGAAGTTCTCCAGTTTGCATGTCAAGTGGTTTACTCATGAACCATATCCCCCTTCCATTGCATTATACTCTATACACTGAGATCTGTTCCTTGCTGTATATTTGTCTTCATTTAACAAAATATAAAATATTTTGGAAATATTTCCCAATTTATAGATAATGTTTGATAATATGCATACTTTCACTTTACTTTAATTTATTGTAGAGCTATGACTATGCTAAAGATGGGAAATGACCTTTAGATCCTCAGCAGTTTGATACGCTGACTTATAGAAAGTTGGTCCTCTCAATAAGAATGGTTGAATGCCTGTTACACTGTGCTCAATCAACAGAAGACATGCTACAAGGGCAAAAACATGAGAATTGTCTAAGCATTGTGGTCTCCATAAGTTTACTTGATATTATTTCACAACCTCCTCTTCCTATCTCTAAAATTGAAAAATCTAATTCCTTTGGCATAATCTGTACCATAAATGACTGGAGTCATTGTGGGGCCCTCTCTTCATCTCCTCTTCCCATATCCATTCACTGACTAGTATTTCAGTGTTTTTAAGAAGATAAAGTGGCATTGATATTCAGTGATACCTCCAATCTGGTTGCATTTGAAATGTCTGCAGCAGAATGAAGTCCCTTGACATTGACACCTTTTTTATAGTTGCCCATTTTTACACTAATCCTACTCTTTATTGCACTTTTCTTCTTTGACTCTTTCATGTGGAAGGTTTTCATTGCTGTTCACACAAAGAAGAAAGTCTTGAGAGATCTTTAGACTGTTTAAATGTGGCATGGATCAACCAGAAAAGGTATAGGGAGAGAGAGAATATGCCCTCCACCTCATCCTTCCTATCCTCTAGGATATTATTTCATTTTGAGATCAATTTGTTCTTACCATCCACATGTGAACAAGAACATGCAATATTCACCTTTATGTGTCTGGTTTATGTCATATAGATTCTTCCACTTGAACCTATTTTTCCACAGGTAACATCACTTTATTCTTTTAAAAGACTGAATGATATTTCATAGGCATGCATACCACATTTTTGTTATTCATTTTTCTGCTGACAGGCATGTGAAATGATATCATGCTTTGGCAAACATGGGGCACACTGTCTCTTCAACAGAATTAGTTCCTTCACATTGGATATAGACCCTGCAATGGGATTGCTGAATTATAAAACAGTTTGTTAGCAACTTCTGTACCATTTTTCATAATAACTATCCTAATTTTTATTCTCATAAGATATAAGTAAGTTTGATCTTCTTCAAAATGCCTTTTGGTTTTAGGGAGAGTTATCTTTTCCATAATAACACCATTTCTCTTCAGTATAAAAAATATCATATCCTCTTTGTGGTTTTATGATAGCTACCGTTTTATGATATCTATATATATTTTGTTCCACCTTTCATCCTCCAGTGTTCTGTGGTATTTGTTTTGAGTGATTAGTCCTTCCTCAATCTTCTTATTCACATCTAAATATCATGAGCCTGAGAGTAGTATTCTTTCTTTTCTTCTCAAAGGGACTCCTTTTTGGAAAGCCCCACTTTTACAAACATCTACTGCAAGCCAGCCTTAGTCTCAACCTGCTATAATTAACCTCACAGTGGTTTAGATGATCATCAACATATTAACTGGTAAGTGCTTATGAAGTATTTTTTATATCTTAAGTATTTCAAGAGATTAATGAAAATAATAGTCTTCTAAGGATGTAAGGAGATAAAATGTTTAATCATAGTAAGAAAGACAGATTAGACTAAATCCTTGGATTTCAGAGTCAATATTTGGTGCCCTCTCACCTAAAGTTGATAACTTTCAGAAGACCAATATTTTGCCTTAAAATCTAAATCTAAATCCTAAGCAGAATTCAGCTTTTCTTGTGTTCTCAATTCCATATTTATTTTATGTTTTGTTTTTTCTTTTTAACTAGAATGTCAAGTCTTGTTCTGTAAGACAGATGGTGCTGGCTGTTTGGTTTCCTGTTTCCAGTTTCATATTCACTGTGTTAGTGTCACTTCTGTGAAGAGACACTCTGACCACAGCAATTCTTATAAAAGAAAACACTTATTTGAGGACTTAAATTGCTGTTTCAAAGGTTTAGTCTATTTTCATCATTGCAGGAATCATGGCTGTAGGCAGGTTCAGTGTTCAAAAGCAGCTATGAGCTTCATCATGATCCGTAAGAAAAATTGGAGAGGGGAGATGGGAGGGCAAGAGAGATTTAGAGGGAGATGACAGACAGACAAAAATAGAGACAGAGAGACAAAGACAGAGAAACAGTCAGAGAGATGGACAAATAGATGTGGGTTTTCCCACTCTCATGGATCGTTGGCAAATTTGGCCCAGCAAGGGCAGTGGGAGCAGAGATAGATGTTCAACAGGGCGTTTGGAAGCACAGTGAGTACCTCTGGTGAATGACCACACTGGGCCTGCTTGTCAGTAGGCAGATCAACTTTACTTAGGGAGATTCAAGGCTTAAGACGTTTTAGAGGACTGATAAGCAGGGACATCCAGGACGGGCAAATGTCATTGGATTGGGGCTTAGGGTGCCTAGAATACCCCATTAGCATGGGGGGAGCCATTTTGGAATCTCAGGTGCTGGAGAAACAGGTTTTGTCAGGAGAAAGGAAATTGATCCTATAACTAACTGAAGCTATGTGACATGCCTCAGCTGGAGGCATATGTGTGGGATGAGAATAGCCCAGACAAGGTCAGAGAAGGAGAAATTCTGCTAAATACATGCAAAGCCCCAGAAAGCTATCTGATCAATGGTAAACTTAGACCTTAATTAGCAGCTTTCCCACAGATAGAGACAGAGAGTAGGGGTGTGGGGGGTGGAGAGACAGCTATAGACAGGGAGAAAAAGAGAGAGAGAGAGACAGAGACAGAGAGGAGAGAGAGGCAAAGAGAGACAGACAGACAGAGACAGACAGAGAGACAGAGAGAGAGAGAGAGATAAAGAAACAGAGTCAGAGAGACTGGGCCTGGCATGGGTTTTTGAAGCATCAAAGCTCATCTCCAGTTACTTACTTCTTCCAATGAGGTCACACCTCCAACAGGGCCACACCTTTTAATCTTTTCAGTTATAGTTATAGTGACTGGTGATGAAACATTCACATGTTAGAGCCTATGGGGGTTGTTCTTATTTAAACCACCACACTGACCAAAGAAGAGAGCCTCCTCTTACAAACAGTCCCAAACTCAAACTCATACCTATAGAAAATAAGAGGAGATGGAGAGATGGAGACACTGGGTGCTATATGACAAACCTCAGGAATCTTCATGAAAGAGGAGCCATATTCTGAGATGTGGATGATTTTCCTGTATTTCATGTTATTTGTTTACAGTTGTGCCATTTGCTGTGTTTCTTCCCTTGGAAGCATCATGTGAGACTCACTTTAAAATATATAAAATGACATTTTATTTAACTTGTTATTCTAGACTCATATTAAACTCAGTTTTTGCAGCCAATCACATTTTTTTTAAAGTAAAGAGCACCAATCTCTTTAAAAAGAATTCATTCCTAGTTAAATTACAAGATACAGATGCAATATCCTGTAAGTCAGAAAGGTAGTGGTTCCTGCTAAGTCCTCTTCCTCACAGTCACATTTTCTTACTCATACACTGTGCACCTGCCTCTAAGGGATACAATTCCAGGACTTCATGCATTTCTTTGTCGAAATCCACATTCTATACAATATAAGGAGCTTTATTTATGTACTAGTTTTTTAATCATCATACTTCAAAGATATTGGAAAATATATTCCTAAATATAAATATAGATGCCAATAAAAAACAAAAATGAGAAAAGACAGCCAAGATGTTAAGAGTTCAGTAGTGTGATTCTCCAGTAAAGAGAAGAATAGAGATATTCAAAAACAAGAATAGCTTTCCTCTTGGGTTAAGATTTTCTTTCTTTATAAAATATATAGCTTGCCAGTCTTGGCAGGTTTCCCTGGGACTCAAAAGAAACATGATCATTGTCTTTTGTAATAAGTAATTCCTGTCCCATTTGATTAACCAAGTTAATGACATCTTAAGCACTGATAGAGACAAGTTAAGCAGACTGAAAAAAAATAATTTTGCAGTCAAGCATAGAGTTTGCCCTGATGCCTATGTCATCTCACTCTAAGGGAGAACAGGACCACCCAAGTCTCTGTTCAGGATGAGGACAGTGCAAAGTAGTCCAATTCAAATGAGATTAAAGAGTAAGATGATTTTCCCTCCTCCGAGCATAATAAGAAAAATTGACACTAAGTAGGCATAACTATCATTCTCAGGAAGATAGTCTGACTTTAGTCCACCTTGATACAGAAACAACTGTGATCTATCTTTTGATATGTAGCTGTGTTTGTACATGGGTCCATTCAATGAATGTGAAGGGTCAGCTTGAGAGAGTTAGTGAACATAGCCAATATGTAAGTCAGAATTTTGACAATCTTTGCGTGACTCAGAATAGGGTTAAGTCTAACATAGTATATGTCATTCTTAAACCACAACTATTTTTTGTCTCTGTCACTCACTAAATTGGTTATAATTATAAAACAAATTATTTAGAAGTTAAATTTGGATCCAAGAGAAGGTAAATCCAATTTTACTAAGCTATTACCTTTTTATAGCATCAAGAAAAACTTCATGAAATGTGCATGTGATAAAAATTCAAGAACTTAAAAAGACAAAGCATGTTCAACTCATCAAGAAGAAACTCATTCACTGAAAGGAGCAGACTTCAAGTTTCCTTCTTCCTAACACCAACATTTCTTGAAGACGTATAGTCCTCAGAGGTTTGTGAGCTGCTTCACCTATATTGTTTTCTTTCACAACTATCTTGGAAGTTATATGCATTTAAAAAAAAAAGAAGAAGAAAAAAATTAGGACTTACAAAGTCTTTATATCTTCTTGAAGCTGAAGTAGCCCATTTGATGGTATTTATAATTCCTTACCCTGAGTTGTCAATGTGTTGTCATGTTTACATATCTCCTTTACTTTACTAAGATTCTCACTGGATAAGGAATACGTACTTCTTATGTTCATATCTTCTCTGCAGTTCCTCATGTGACTCACTGTATGCTCACTACCTCTTTTGATAAGCTGAGATGCATATTTTAGATATGTGTGTGTCTACTCACTAAACATATATTTCCTCTGTTAGTATTGACCTATGAGAAAATATGACTTTCCCCATAAAACCCCCTTTCAATGGGAAAATGAAAATTAGTCAAGCACAATTTTCTTAATATAAGATGACACTGTCTCTTTATTACTCAGTTTCAAACTTCTCTCTATCATGTGAAAGCTTATTTTCTTATAATATATTTATATCTCTACCACAGTCTAGAATGAGGTAATTATGCCCCTGGAATTTAATAAAAGTTTTCATTGTGTTTTGTTTTTTATTTCCTAGACTCTTACCTCTGTCTATTGGTAAAACTCTAAAAGAACAACAGAAATTAATTTAAATGTGCTGAAGTTAATTAAATAATAGAAAATACTTTCTCATATTTTTCAGGCTATGTTATCCAAGGTCAAGCACATAGTAGGTCCAATGAGGACTCTTCTTCCTATGAAAATGTCTATCTTATATTATATCCTCATATAATGAGAGCAAAGTAAGAGGGAGAAACCACTTTTCTTAAAAGGACCATGTTGAGTCTGGAGGAGTGGCTCCTCGGGTAATATTATTTGCTGTATAAGTGTGAGAACCTGAGTTTCAATCGGCAAAAACATCACAAAAACGACAGACATAGAACATTCCTATAACTCCATCATTACAAGATGAAGACAGTTGGATACACCATATGAATATCCATCATTCCATAGTGTTTTTATCCTCATGCTGCTTGAATTATAATATGAATTTGGGTCCCCAAAATCCTTTGCCAAAGACATTCACACATAAGACACTGAGTTACCCTGACATTGAATTGGTAAATAAGTATGTGAGCAGCCAATAGCTAAGGAGAAGAAACACAGGTGGGGTTTCCCAAGCTAGGGATGATGAGGAAGGAAGAGATCTACCATGCCAGGAGATTGTGGAGAAGAGGAGAGAAACCATTCCTGAGAAAAGTACAGGAGAGAGTGGCATACCCATCATGTTAAGGAGCCAGGACCCAAGATACAATTTGCAAAACACAAGAAAATCAAGAAGAGGGCAGACCAATGGGTGGATACTTCATTCCTCCTTAGAAAAGGGAACAAAATGCCCATGAAAGGAGTTACAGAGACAAAGTTTGGAGCTAAGATGAAAGGATGGACTATCCAGAGGCTATCCCACCTGGGAACCCATCCCATAATCAGCCACCAAACCCAGACACTATTGCACTATGCCAGAAAGATTTTGCTGAAGGGACCCTGGTATAGCTGTCTCATATGAGGCTATGCCAGTGCCTGGCAAATACAGAAGTGGATGCTCACAGTCATCTATAAGATGGAACAGAGGGCCCCCAATGGAGAAGCTAGAGAAAGCACCCAAGGAGCTGAAGGGATCTGCAACCCAATAGGTGGGATAACAATATGAACTATCCAGTACCCCCAAAGCTCGTATCTCTAGCTGCATATGTAGCAGAAGATGGCCTAGTCGGCCATCACTGGCAAGAGAGGCCCCTTGGTATTGCAAACTTTATGTGCCCCAGTACAGGGGAATGCCAGGGCCAAGAGTGGGTATGTAGGGGAGCAGGGTGGGGGGAGGGTATAGGGAACTTTCAGGATAGCATTTTAAATGTATATAAAGAAAATAATAATAATTTAAAAAAAAAAAAAGGATCCAGGAGAGTGCAGTCCTAAGTGAAGCCTAGTTGGGCAGCCCTCTTGGTCCAGAACAGTCAAGAAAGAACACAATTTAGTAAGTAGAAACTTGGAATTATAGGCAGGAGGTAGTGAAGGTTAGGCAGTGATCAAGCTATTGTGTTGCTGAGAGAATACTAAAATATAAAGGCTGTGTATGCATGCCTTTCATTCAGGACCACGAACCTTAGAGGCTGGTTGTGAACTCTCCACCAAGACTAATTTATTAAATAATATTTCCACACCCTGCCTTAGCAGAAAAGTTTTTATGGAGAAATATTACCTCAACTGTATGGTAGAAAGTAGTAGAGACAGACACATAATATCCTCGGCTTAGTGTAATATGGGATGCATGTGACTCATGTTCATGTGTCACACAAATATATACTACACATACAAATATAAAATCAAACAGAATAAAAGGTTAAAGGGTATTGGCCAAATTTTGAAGTCTCCACTCTATGACAGAGTTACTCCACAGGTCTCACCTTTTGATACATTGCATTGGGGCTATAATTTCAATGTGTGAATCTGGGTACAAATAATCTTATATTTCATCATTGACTTGATGGTGCTATAATTTTAACCTAAACCTAAAATTTACCATGAGTTAAGAAAATACATGATATCTAGGTATGCTAGTACAAGGTCTACCATACTTAACAATAGAAGCTGTGTTTTAAAATCCATGTTAGGTGGTTTTTACCAGTGTGCAAGCATCATAATCTAAGGAGTCTAGCCTTCCACACACTTACTAAATGTGAATATGCATGCTAACCTTCTATATGACCATAATACTGTGCTCTTACTTATAAATACATCAATATATAAGTGCGCAATGTATTTTGCTAACTACATTACAAGGCATTAGAGTTTTTCAGCCTCATATTAATACTATAAGTCTACCATTCCAGAGCATGACTAATAAGTCATTATAGTAAATACTATATTTCTTACTTGGAACTAAAATTCATAGAAGGGTAAGTAAAATTTTATTACACTGAGAAACAAATCTCTACCCAAGATCTGAACTAGAAAATAAAAGCATGTACATGATGGCTTTCAATGAAACAAATGTTAATTTCCTCTAAGGATAAAAAGTTTTAAACCATGCCTGTATATTTAATAAGCCACTCTTCTCCCACTCCCAGAGAATGACAAATGAAGGTGACTTAGCCCAGCTGGCCAAAGTGCTACAGTGCATGATTGCCAGGAAAGGTGACCTCTACTATCAAAAATTAGCTTCCACAAATTCTGGGCTTCTTACCACAATGACTGATACCAAAACATACTCTCCAATTTTCTATGTACACACATTGGTGGCAGGGACAAAAGAAAACAGGATGGTAAACCAGGTGAGTTGTCATGGACAAATGATACCCCAATTGGATGCATGTATCTAGAGCTAGTTTATGCCTACTGAACCCTGCCACTCACCCTTTGGTTGGTTTCCTAATCTCCAAACATAATTATCACAACCTAATTACATGATTCTATGTTGAAATGTGACAAGACATTTTGATTATTGTATAGGATTGCCAAAATAAATATAAAATGAAATGAGCGTTTTGCAAATATAAAGAACATATAAAGCTCTAGGATGTTTTAAGTTTCAGAAATCAATATTCAGTTGAAAGTAGGAAAATTGTAAGTAATAATAAGGGTGCAGCCAGATGTCTCAGGGTGAGAAGAGATTGCATTAAGGCCTGAAATTCACATACAGGTGATACCATAAAATTGTCCTCTGATCTCTTTATACATTCTGTGGAACACACATGCATTGCCCCCATCTCATCATATGAACATGCTATAAGTAAAATTAAAAGGTTTTAATAATAAATAGAAATCACAAATTATTACTGGAAAAATGTTATACTACTCATTCAAAGGGACTCTCTTGTTTTCCTGGGAAAAAATAATGTCTTCATTGAAGGGTATTAAAAATAATTTGGGAGCCTCTTAGGAGCCCACAGGGATGGCATTAGCTGAAATTCCCCACAAAGGGGAGGGAGAACCTGTCAAGATTATATATAGAGGTTAAGCATGGCCCCCTGGTTGAGGGATGGGGCCACCCACCTATCTCCAAAAATTTATCCCAGAATTGTTCCTGTCGTAAAGGAAATATAGGGACAAAGAATAGAGCAGAGACTAAAGAAAAGGCCATCCAGAGACTGCCCAACCTGGGAATTCATCCCACATGCAGACACCAAATCCACACACTATTGCTTATGCCAAGAAGTGCTTGCTGACAGGAAACTGATACAGCTGTCTCCTGAGAAGCTCTGTCAGACCTTGACCAATACAGATACTGATGCTTACAGCTAACCGTTGAACTCAGCACAGGGCCCCAATGGAGGAGTTAGGGGAAGGACTGAAGGAGCTAAAGGTGCCTTATCTGGCTGAGCACAGGTCCCCAATGGAGGAGTTAGGGGAAGGACTGAAGGAGCAAAAGGGGCCTTATCTGGCATCAATGGCAGTGGAGGCCCTTGGTCCTGTGAAGGCTTGATGTTCCAATGTAGAGGAACACTAGGGCTGTAAGGCAGGAGTGGGTGAGTGGGTAGGGGAGCACCCTCTTAGGAGCAGGGTAAGGGGAAATGGGATAGGAAGTTTGCAGAGCGAAAACTGGAAAAGGGGATAACATTTGAAATGTAAATAAAATATCCAATAAAAAATAGCTGATTTTGTTTGTTACACTGTGTTAGCAGTTTTACTCAGGGCCATCTAAGTAATACAATTACATTGCTACTGGGTATTTTGGTAGAGAATATATATAGGGTTTAATTCTTAATTAGTATTACTGTTAACGGGCAGGAAGGACAAAAAGGGTGAAGTCTGCTAAGAGCAAGCACCAAAATAAAGGGGAAGATAGAAAAAAATTAGCAAAAATTTGTTGAACAGAAGGCCAGATGATCAGATATCACCTAGATAAACCAGACTAGATATCAAACATGATCAGATATTAGGTATATTAATCAAGTTTCTCTAAAGGAGCAGAACTGATTGTGTGTGTGTGTGTGTGTGTGGTATTATATTTAGCATATGAATATATATGTATATGTCATATATATTCATACATAAAGAGCATACACACACACATCACATGGTGATTAGAATGATAATGTCCTGCATAAGCTCATATAATTTAATTTAACCAGTTGTGGAAAATTGTCTTATTGGAGAGGGTCTGTCACTCACTTCAGGCTCTAATATTAGAGAAGGAATGTTGACTTTATGACCTTGAAAGTGAGAATGACAGAGGGCAGTCAGAAAGCAAAGTTTCCTTTTTCTATGCCCATTTATGCATGTTGCCACCAAAAGATGTGGCCAAGACTGAGGGTGAATCTTCCTGCATCAAATGATCTGATTAAGAAATCCTCCAGAGAAACTCTGATACTATTGTGGAGGCCAAGATGTGCTTGCTGACAGGAGCCTGATATAGCTGTCTCCTGAGAGGATCTGCCAGAGCTTGACAAATACAGAAGTGGATGCTAGCAGCCAACTGTTGGACTGAGCATGAGGTCCCCAATGGAGGAGTTAGAAAGAGGACTGAAGGAGCTGATGGTATTTGCAACCCATAAGAAGAACAACAATATCAACCAAGCAGACACCCCAGAACTCCAGGGACTAAACCACCAACCAAAGACTATACATGGAGGGACCCATGGCTCCAGCCTCATAAGTAGCAGAGGAGGGCCTTGTTGGACATCAATAAGAGGAGACATCCTTAGTCCTGGGAAGGCTCCATACCCCAGTGTCAGGGGAGGCAGGAGTGTGTGGGTGAGCACCATCACAGAAGTAGGGAGAGGGAGGATGGAATAGAGGTTTTTTTAAGGAGAAACCAGGAAAGGAGATAACATTTTAAATATACATAAATAAAATACCCAATAAAATAAATAAATAAAAGATGAAAAGCTCCCAAGTCGGGGGGTGGGGAGGAGAAATCCCCCAGATGAGTGCCCAGAAGCTAGGATTTTAACTGAATTCAGCTTCAGTCAAGTTGACAATCAAGATTAGCCATCACAGCAGGGATGGAGGAGTTCTGGATAAAATGATTTATCAGTCCTGGGCCATCAATTGCAACTGAGGCTGCACCTTCACCAATGGCCTTCCATGGCCTCTCACAGTGCTGAGCCTCAGCTGCTCTGCGTGACCCCTTCATGCCTTCAAAACCAGTACCACCTGGATAACTCTTACACATTACCAAGTCCAGCCACAGCACAAGGTACAACCTTGGCTGTCTCTGGAACACAGCCTCTGTGCTCTCAGAAAACACTTCCCAGAAGATGTCACCTCAGTGATGCTGGTCTCTTCTTAATCACCGCTAATTTCTTAGCTCCAACTAACCAGCATCAATAGTCCCAGTAATGCAAAGTTTTTGCTTTAGTAGTTCTGGTATCTTGTTAATCACAGCTGATTCTTCAGCCCCAGCTAACCAGAACCACAGAATCTTCATATTCAAAATAGCAATGGCCCTGGAAAGAATCTTTAATCTTCCCTCTGAAATTTCACAAGCCAGACCTCCATTTTCTGCACTGTTCTCAACATTATCTTCCAAGCTCCTCCACAACATCTGACAGAGCTCTTAACACCAAATGGATCTTTTAGCCCAAAGTTCCAAAGTCCTTCCACAGTCCTCCCCCAAACCTGGTCAGGTTGTCACAAGAAAACCCCACTATGCTGGTACCAATTTCTTAGTCAGGGTTTCTATTCCTGCATAAACATCATGACCAAGAAGCAAGTTGGGAAGGAAAGGGTTTATTTGGCTCACACTTCCATACTGCTGTTCATCACCAAGGAATTCAGGACTGGAACTCAACCAGGTCAGGAAGCAGGAGCTGATGCAGAGGCCATGGAGGGATGTTCCTTACTGGCTTGCTTCCCCTGGCTTTCTCAGCCTGCTCTCTTATAGAACCAAGACTACCAGCTCAGAGATGGTACCACCCACAAGGGGCCTTTCCCCCTTGATCACTAATTGAGAAAATGCCTTACAGTTGGATCTCATGGAGGCATTTCCTCAACTGAAGCTCCTTTCTCTGTGATAACTCCAGCTGTGTCAAGTTGACACAAAACTAGGCAGTACAGACACCATTATGACTTTTGGTGGCAGTAAAGGTCACCAACTTGGCCTCCCATCAACATTTACATTAACTAAATTTTTGAAGCAAAAAGAAAACCTGAATTATACTTTCACTTTTCAATTAGTAACATTGCATTTCTTCTAATGTCCATTTTAAACTTGTCTAGAAAATATGATTGTTACTCGGACCTGAGTATTCTCTGTTTCCTAGTTGGAAAATATTAGGAAGAACCCAGAGGCTGTGGCTGAAACATTACCTTCCAATAAAATCCAAAGTCCACAATTCTTGACTCAATGTCATCATTTCTAACTATGATGAGGCAAAAAGAATTAATAGGCACCCTACAAAGAGATTCTTGTAGAAGAAAAATACTAAGCAGAAGAGAATGAAGTCTTAATCTCTCAGGGTTGACACAAATAAACTTTCCACACCCACTATTATTGTCATAGACAATGCAGATCACTATTATTGTCATAGACACTGAGAGCTACCTCAGTGGTTAAGAGCACTGACTGCTCTTCCATAGGTCCTGAATTCAATTCCCAGCAACCACATGGTGGCTCACAACCATCTGTAATGGGATCTGAAGACAGAGACAGTGTACTCACAGAAAATACAAATCATTAAACAAGAAGACTTTTCTCATTTCAAAATAGTAATTATAGTAAGTAATAGGGCTACAGAAATTAACACTGTTGTAGTGATATAGCAGCAGACTTAAAAGTCATGGTAGCAGAATCAGACATTCGTAAGGAAACCCTTATAATCAAGGTAGATTTGCCTTCAGCAGGATACCATGGCATTTTTTACAAATGATTTAAGTTTTGAATATATTTCTACAAAAAGGATAATTGTTAGTCCTTATCTCTTCTGTGAATAAAAATTAACTGTAAAAATTTCAGAAACAAATGCAAGAAACAGCCTTTATGATTTTCTCGAAGGTTGCTTAAATGGAAAGCTAATCCACTGTAAATCATATTTCCAATCAAAATAAATTTTAAAAACCTTTTATATTTCTAACAGAACAAAAAAGTGAAAAGACATAACAAAAACTGAGAGAAGATATTTTAAAAATATAAAAAGTCTGTCCAAGTAGAATATAATAAAAACTAACTAATACTAAGAAATTAATAAAAATAGGGAAAATTATTTAGTTAAATGTCTTAAAAATAAATTGCCTCAAAATAAACAAGGGTTTTTCAATATTATTAATCTTTTGGCAAATGTACATGAAAATTATAATAAAATAAAAACTCATATCTTTTGAATGCCTATAAACAGAAAGCAGATAACAAAACTTATAAAAGCAAGGATTTGGATTTACTAATTAGAACATATAATGGAACATATTGTTTGTAACACAATTTGTTAGATCCTTAAAAACTTAAGCATGACTTACTAATAATTTACTAAGTTAATTATACACAAGAAATGAAAGCTACCCTTATCAAGACTAATAAATCATTGCTCATAAAACATTATTCATAATAGCTCAATGTGAAGACAATTCAAGTAGTCATCAGTTTGTGAATGGATAAACAAACTCTGTTATACCTATTAAGGTAAAAATTAGGGCAATCATACATATATACATGCATACACATACATTCACACACATACATATACATATATATGTCACCCTGTATGTATGTATATATGGTAACGTATATAAATTGCAAGTGCAACAGTAGGGCAAGAAATGCTTACACAGTGAAAAATATGGGCATGGGGGTAAATCTAGAGGAAGAGGACATTATGAACCATATAAAAGCCTACTAGCTTAAAGTTTAAGTTAAAAAAAATGGAAGTAGAATAGAGTATATATGGAATGAAAAGGGGAGGCTATTGAGAGTAAACACACACACACACACACACACACACACACACACACGTCAGAAATGGGTCTAATGAATGGAAAGAAAAGAAAATAGTGAGTGGGTTAACCAAAATGAAGAATCTATCAAAACCTCTGAACCTCCTTCCAATAAGGAGCCATCTCAGGTGTCATGCCAAATACCAATGGATTTGTGTTACTTCTAAAAGTGCCAATGATAGTCACTATAACTGGGAGAAAGTTCGAAGCCACATGCAGATTATTTGGCATAATTCTAACACCTCTCTGGAAATTTAACTTGGTATATCAAGGTTATGAGTTTAAGGAATGCCACTCTGCTGAGCATTGATGCTGCACATACTGCTGATAAAATTATCCATGGCCTGTGGTCAGTATTTCCATCTTGGTCAAGCTTCAAGAATGGCATATATTGTTTGATCATGGTAGCCCTTTTTGTCCTGGGAATACTTTTATTCCTGCCCATTGTGATAAAACTTGCTTTTAACACATCAATATGTTGGCAGCTAAAATAGATGGCTTGAAACTAAAAATGGACTCTCAGGCAGAGTTATGAAATTAACAGGCTGGCAGTCAGAGACGGGTAAGTTTTTTTTTTTTTCTCAGAATTTTATTGGTGTATTTCTGTATTGTTTGAATTATTAATTCTGTAGTAATTATCTTTTCTTTTTTTTCCTTTTTTTTTCCATTTTTATTAGGTATTTAGCTCATTTACATTTCCAATGCTATACCAAAAGTCCCCCATATCGACCCACCCCCACTCCCCTACCCACCCACTCCCCCTTTTTGGCCCTGGTGTTCCCCTGTACTGGGGCATATAAAGTTTGCAAGTCCAATGGGCCTCTCTTTCCAGTGATGGCCGACTAGGACATCTTTTGATATATATGCAGCTAGAGTCAAGAGCTCCGGGGTACTGGTTAGTTCATAATGTTGTTCCACCTATAGGGTTGCAGATCCCTTTAGCTCCTTGGCTACTTTCTCTAGCTCCTCCATTGGGAGCCCTATGATCCATCCATTAGCTGACTGTGAGCATCAACTTCTGTGTTTGCTAGGCCCCGGCATAGTCTCACAAGAGACAGCTACATCTGGGTCCTTTCAATAAAATCTTGCTAGTGTATGCAATGGTGTCAGCGTTTGGATGCTGGTTATGGGGTGGATCCCTGGATATGGCAGTCTCTACATGATCCATCCTTTCATCTCAGCTCCAAACTTTGTCTCTGTAACTCCTTCCATGGGTGTTTTGTTCCCAAATCTAAGGAGGGGCATAGTGTCCACACTTCAGTCTTCATTCTTCTTGAGTTTCATGTGTTTAGCAAATTATATCTTATATCTTGGGTATCCTAGGTTTGGGGCTAATATCCACTTATCAGTGAGTACATATTGTGTGAGTTCCTTTGTGAATGTGTTACCTCACTCAGGATGATGCCCTCCAGGTCCATCCATTTGGCTAGGAATTTCATAAATTCATTCCTTTTAATAGCTGAGTAGTACTCCATTGTGTAGATGTACCACATTTTCTGTATCCATTCCTCTGTTGAGGGGCATCTAGGTTCTTTCCAGCTTCTGGCTATTATAAATAAGGCTGCTATGAACATAGAGGAGCATGTGTTCTTCTTACCAGTTGGGATATCTTCTGGATATATGCCCAGGAGAGGTATTGCTGGATCCTCCGGTAGTACTATGTCCAGTTTTCTGAGGAACCGCCAGACTGATTTCCAGAGTGGTTGTACAAGCCTGCACTCCCACCAACAATGGAGGAGTGTTCCTCTTTCTCCACATCCACGCCAGCATCTGCTGTCACCTGAATTTTTGATCTTAGACATTCTGACTGGTGTGAGGTGGAATCTCAGGGTTGTTTTGATTTGCATTTCCCTGATGATTAAGGATGTTGAACATTTTTTCAGGTGCTTCTCTGACATTCGGTATTCCTCAGGTGAGAATTCTTTGTTCAGTTCTGAGCCCCATTTTTTAATGGGGTTATTTGATTTTCTGAAGTCCACCTTCTTGAGTTCCTTATATATGTTGGATATTAGTCCCCTATCTGATTTAGGATAGGTAAAGATCCTTTCCCAATCTGTTGGTGGTCTTTTTGTCTTATTGACGGTGTCTTTTGCCTTGCAGAAACTTTGGAGTTTCATTAGGTCCCATTTGTCAATTCTCGATCTTACAGCACAAGCCATTGCTGTTCTGTTCAGGAATTTTTCCCCTGTGCCCATATCTTCAAGGCTTTTCCCCACTTTCTCCTCTATAAGTTTCAGTGTCTCTGGTTTTATGTGAAGTTCCTTGATCCACTTAGATTTGACCTTAGTACAAGGAGATAAGTATGGATCGATTCGCATTCTTCTACACGATAACAACCAGTTGTGCCAGCACCAATTGTTGAAAATGCTGTCTTTCTTCCACTGGATGGTTTTAGCTCCCTTGTCGAAGATCAAGTGACCATAGGTGTGTGGGTTCATTTCTGGGTCTTCAATTCTATTCCATTGGTCTACTTGTCTTTCTCTATACCAGTACCATGCAGTTTTTACCACAATTGCTCTGTAGTAAAGCTTTAGGTCAGGCATGGTGATTCCACCAGAGGTTCTTTTATCCTTGAGAAGACTTTTTGCTATCCTAGGTTTTTTGTTATTCCAGACAAATTTGCAAATTGTTCCTTCCAATTCGTTGAAGAATTGAGTTGGAATTTTGATGGGGATTGCATTGAATCTGTAGATTGCTTTTGGCAAGATAGTCATTTTTACAATGTTGATCCTGCCAATCCATGAGCATGGGAGATCTTTCCATCTTCTGAGATCTTCCTTAATTTCTTTCTTCAGAGATTTGAAGTTTTTATCATACAGATCTTTCACTTCCTTAGTTAGAGTCACGCCAAGATATTTTATATTATTTGTGACTATTGAGAAGGGTGTTGTTTCCCTAATTTCTTTCTCAGCCTGTTTATTCTTTGTATAGAGAAATGCCATTGACTTGTTTGAGTTTATTTTATATCCAGCTACTTCACCGAAGCTGTTTATCAGGTTTAGGAGTTCTCTGGTAGAATTTTTAGGGTCACTTATATATACTGTCATATCATCTGCAAAAAGTGATATTTTGACTTCCTCTTTTCCAATTTGTATCCCCTTGATCTCCTTTTGTTGTCGAATTGCTCTGGCTAATACTTCAAGTACTACGTTGAAAAGGTAGGGAGAAAGTGGGCAGCCTTGTCTAGTCCCTGATTTTAGTGGGATTGCTTCCAGCTTCTCTCCATTTACTTTGATGTTGGCTACTGGTTTGCTGTAGATTGCTTTTATCATGTTTAGGTATGGGCCTTGAATTCCTGATCTTTCCAACACTTTTATCATGAATGGGTGTTGGATCTTGTCAAATGCTTTTTCTGCTTCTAATGAGATGATCATGTGGTTTTTGTCTTTGAGTTTGTTTATATAATGGATTACATTGATGGATTTTCATATATTAAACCATCCCTGCATCCCTGGAATAAAACCTACTTGGTCAGGATGGATGATTGCTTTAATGTGTTCTTGGATTCGGTTAGCGAGAATTTTATTGAGAATTTTTGCATCGATATTCATAAGAGAAATTGGTCTGAAGTTCTCTATCTTTGTTGGGTCTTTCTGTGGTTTAGGTATCAGAGTAATAGTGACTTCATAAAATGAGTTGGTTAGAGCACCTTCTACTTCTATTTTGTGAAATAGTTTGTGCAGAACTGGAATTAGATCTTCTTTGAAGGTCTGATAGAACTCTGGACTAAACCCATCTGGTCCTGGGCTTTTTTTGGTTGGGAGACTATTAATAACTGCTTCTATTTCTTTAGGTCATATGGGACTGTTTAGATGATCAACTTGATCCTGATTCAACTTTGGTACCTGGTATCTGTCCAGAAATTTGTCCATTTTGTCCAGGTTTTCCAGTTTTGTTGAGTATAGCCTTTTGTAGAAGGATCTGATGGTGTTTTGGATTTCTTCAGGATCTGTTGTTATGTCTCCCTTTTCATTTCTGATTTTATTAATTAGGATTTTGTCCCTATGCCCTTTAGTGAGTCTAGCTAAGGGTTTATGTATCTTGTTGATTTTCTCAAAGAACCAACTCCTCGTTTGGTTAATTCTTTGAATAGTTCTTCTTGTTTCCACTTGGTTGATTTCACCCCTGAGTTTGATTATTTCCTGCCGTCTACTCCTCTTGGGTGAATTTGCTTCCTTTTTTTCTAGGGCTTTTAGATGTGTTGTCAAGCTGCTAGTATGTGCTGTCTCCCGTTTCTTCTTGGAGGCACTCAGAGCTATGAGTTTCCCTCTTAGAAATGCTTTCATTGTGTCCCATAGGTTTGGGTACGTTGTGGCTTCATTTTCATTAAACTCTAAAAAATCTTTAATTTCTTTCTTTATTCCTTCCTTGACCAAGGTATCATTGAGAAGAGTGTTATTCAGTTTCCACGTGAATGTTGGCTTTCCATTATTTATGTTGTTATTGAAGATCAGTCTTAGGCCATGGTGGTCTGATAGGATACATGGGACAATTTCAATATTTTTGTATCTATTGAGGCCTGTTTTGTGACCAATTATATGGTCAATTTTGGAGAAGGTCCCGTGAGGTGCTGAGAAGAAGGTATATCCTTTTGTTTTAGGATAAAATGTTCTGTAGATATCTGTCAGGTCCATTTGTTTCATAACTTCTGTTAGTTTCACTGTGTCCCTGTTTAGTTTCTGTTTCCACGATCTGTCCTTTGAAGAAAGTGGTGTGTTGAAGTCTCCCACTATTATTGTGTGAGGTGCAATGTATGCTCTGAGCTTTACTAAAGTTTCTCTAATGAATGTGGCTGCCCTTGCATTTGGTGTGTAGATATTCAGAATTGAGAGTTCCTCTTGGAGGATTTTACCTTTGATGAGTATGAAGTGTCCCTCCTTGTCTTTTTTGATAACTTTGGGTTGGAAGTCGATTTTATCCGATATTAAAATGGCTACTCCAGCTTGTTTCTTCAGTCCATTTGCTTGGAAAATTGTTTTCCAGCCTTTCACTCTGAGGTAGTGTCTGTCTTTTTTCCTGAGATGGGTTTCCTGTAAGCAGCAGAATGTTGGGTCCTGTTTGTGTAGCCAGTCTGTTAGTCTATGTCTTTTTATTGGGGAATTGAGTCCATTGATATTAAGAGATATTAAGGAAAAGTAATTGTTGCTTCCTTTTATTTTTGTTGTTAGAGTTGGCATTCTGTTCTTGTGGCTGTCTTCTTTTTGGTTTGTTGAATGATTACTTTCTTGGTTGTTCTAGGGCGTGATTTCCGTCCTTGTATTGCTTCTTTTCTGTTATTATCCTTTGAAGGGCTGGATTCGTGGAAAGATATTGTGTGACAAAAAAAAAATTTGTTTTTGTTGTGGAATACTTTGGTTTCTCCATCTATGGTAATTGAGAGTTTGGCCGGGTATAGTAGCCTGGGCTGGCAATTGTGTTCTCTTAGTGTCTGTATAACATCTGTCCAGGCTCTTCTGGCTTTCATAGTCTCTGGTGAAAAGTCTGGTGTAATTCTGATAGGCCTTCCTTTATATGTTACTTGACCTTTCTCCCTTACTGCTTTTAATATTCTATCTTTATTTAGTGCATTTGTTGTTCTGGTTATTATGTGTCGGGAGGAATTTCTTTTCTGGTCCAGTCTATTTGGAGTTCTGTAGGCTTCTTGTATGATCATGGGCATCTCTTTTTTTATGTTTGGGAAGTTTTCTTCTATTATTTTGTTGAAGATATTAGCTGGCCCTTTAATTTGAAAATCTTCATTCTCATCAATTCCTATTATCCGTAGGTTTGGTCTTCTCATTGTGTCCTGCATTACCTGGATGTTTTGAGTTAGGATCCTTTTGCATTTTGTATTTTCTTTGACTGTTGTGTCGATGTTCTCTATGGAATCTTCTGCACCTGAGATTCTCTCTTCCATTTCTTGTATTCTGTTGCTGATGCTCGCATCTATGGTTCCAGATCTCTTTCCTAGGGTTTTAATCTCCAGCGTTGCCTCGCTTTGGGTTTTCTTTATTGTGTCTACTTCCCCTTTTAGTTCTAGTATGGTTTTGTTCATTTCCATCACCTGTTTGGATGTGTTTTCCTGTTTTTCTTTAAGGACTTCTACCTGTTTTGCTGTGTTTTCCTGCTTTTCTTTAAGGGCCTGTAACTCTTTAGCAGTGCTCTCCTGTAATTCTTTAAGTGACTTATGAAAGTCCTTCTTGATGTCCTCTATCATCATCATGAGAAATGTTTTTAAATCTGGGTCTAGATTATCGGTTGTGTTGGGGTGCCCAGGACTAGGTGGGGTGGGAGTGCTGCGTTCTGATGATGGTGAGTGGTCTTGATTTCTGTTAGTAGGATTCTTTCATTTGCCTTTCGCCATCTGGTAATCTCTGAAGCTAGCTGTTTTAGTTGTCATTGTTAAGAGCTTGTTCTTCAGGTGACTCTGTTAGCCTCTATAAGCAGACCTGGAGGGTAGCAGTCTCCTTAGTTTCAGTGGGCAGAGTATTCTCTGCAGGCAAGCTCTCTTCTTGCAGGGCAGGTACCCAGATATCTGGTGTTCGAACCAGACTCCTGGCAGAAGTTGTGTTCCACTCACTAGAGGTCTTAGGATCTCGTGTGGAATCCTGTGTGGGCCCTTGCGGGTGTCAGGGGACTCAGCTGGCAAGGTAGCCCGGGGCTCGAGTGGAGTGGAAGGGGTTTGTGCCCCAGATCAAGCCCGGGTAGCCTGCTTCCCTATGTACCGTAGTCTCAGGTTCCGCGCGATTGGATTGGAGCAGGCGCTGTGTTCCACTCACCAGAGGTCTTAGGATCCTGTGGGGAGTCCCTTGTGGGCCCTTTCGGGTGTTGGGCAAGACTCTGCTGGCAAGGTAGCCCGGGGCTCGAGTTGAGTGGAAGGGCGACGGGTAAGTTCTGCTCAGTGCCTTACCAACCTAAGACAGAAGTGCATTGTTTTTGATAATGCATATTTCATGACAGGTAAGGAGGGCATTCTTGTCAGAAGAACCTAAGATATGTGCAGTTTTGTTTATAAAATAAAAAAAACGGGGAGATATGGAGAGCTTTTCGGGCCGCTTCTAGGAATTCGGCAGGAAATAGCTATCAGGCTAGGATAGTAAAGTAGGCTCGAGGAAATTACAGTCAAGGGATGTATTGCATTCCTTTTATCTGGATCATCCTGATAAACCCCTAAACATAGCCACCACGGGAATTTGTTTATTGCCTTAATTTTGCCCTGCTTGTTCCTTGACTATTTTAGTTATGCTTTGTTTATTCCTTGACTATTTTATGTCATAAAGACTGATCATAGTATTTGTATGATATAAAATATAAATTTTATATAAAGTATAAATGATATGACGATATTAACGCAGACTGAAAAAATTTAACTCTCCCTCAGCCTCAGAAGTGGCTGGGGTCATGCTACAGTGAAAAAAAAAAAAAGGAATCTATGAAAAACCCTTAAGGAAACACACTACTTAGAAAGTTAATTTAAAAATACAGCTTTTAAGAAGAAAGGAGGTCAAATAAAATTACCCTGGGTGTATGAACAACATTAATCCCAGATTGCATGGGTTATTAAATAAAAGGCACTAGATATTGGCCAGGGTCTCTAATATTGTCCTTTGTTTCCCACAATACCTACATGGTAAGACTGACGATACCACATACTTCAGCTACAGGTCAAAGAGAAACCAATCTCAAACTGACTGTGAATTTCTTCCTTGATGTTTATCTTCCACAGTGATAAATGTGCTGCACAGACTGCTGGGAGAGAAAAATTCATTGATGTACTTCCTCAGCCCTGGTCTTGTATGGTGCAATTCCAACATGCCAGAGAAAATATGCCCACTGAAATAGTAGTGGCACAACTGCTAAGACATAGCTAACCACTCTATTTTTAGATTAGAGGCCTGCTCTACAAGAGGAAATTGAATGCCTTAAAATATAATCATGGTCAAAAGCCATGGAGAGATCATGGGCTTTAGAATGAAACTTGTTGTTGTTATTTTGCTAAATCACCATGTTGCCGAATTCCTTTCTAAATATCTATGTTTGTGCTTGTGCTTATGGACCTGAACTGCTTTCATTCTTAATGCAGCAGATAACAGCCAATGGGAAGAAAACCAGTGACAATGCTGAGAATAAAGGAAGGAGTGCTCATTCCTAAGTGGGACATCCATGTTAACCCTGCTATCCCAAGGCTCTGGGAATATCACACACATGGTAAAGGAGACAGAAAGAATTAAGAGTATTGGGAAATCACCTTCCAGAGAGGACATGAACATTACAGTCAACTTATAGTAGCTGTGGTTATCTGCATAACATAAACCTAGAATAATTCTAGGATAGATGGAGTAGGTTGTCTCCAGGCCCCACTCCTTACTGAAGAGAGCTGACAACAGATAAAAGTCAGGGATGATGGAGAATCATTCTATTTTGAGGATAGAATGCCACCTGTAGGTTTTCTATGCTCCCATGGAGGGTCACATACCACACATGTACTGGCAGCACTAACTAGACTTCATAAGTTATCAAAAAAGAAGGAAAAACCTAAATTTTGTAAATTTGAAAGAAATTTCTAATACTAGGACATAGGAGGAGACAAAAAAGGAGAAAGGAGGATTACCTGTGATTATATGTCTTGAAATTTCATGTCTGATCATATCAAATCTCAAAAATACAGAAATAATTCCATTGAAAATTTATGAATTAAGAAAACATAAAAATTAAAGGTAGTTTGCTAGGAAATGGAAGGAATATAACCAAAATATATTATATGAAACCGTAAAAATAAATATTCAAATAAAGCACAAAAAAGAAGTCTAACACATAGTTTACAAAGCATACAAATTTTAAAAGTTATAGAGATGGATAGTCAATAAGTGGTTGGCTGGCTCTTACAGAAATAAGATATTGTCAAAAGTATTTGCTCCAGGGAATAAGGATGATGGAAATGAAAAGGTTTCTTTGAAGTTTACAGATTCAGTTAACATGTATTTTTTTCTGAAAAACTGAAAAAGCATGCATACATTTTGATAAAATACAATGCATGTAAAAGCTGATATCTTCTCAAAAATACAATGTGAAAAGTAAGTCTGAGAATGCTGACCAACACTCCCAGATGAGCAATGTAGGTATCATCAGGAGAATAGTTTTGTCAGGATCCTCATGTTCTACTCAGATGATAATGGCGTTCTTAACTGTAGTCTTCCTACTCAATGCCTGTAGTATCTATATAACCTTGAGAAACATTAACCATTCTAACAGAGAACATTCAAAAAATGGCTCAATCATTAATTCTCAAAAGCATGAAGGTGCCAAAGCAAAGTCTGAGAACTTGTCACTGAACAGAAGGGGCTAAGGACATATTCTGACTAAATATCATTAGACACTCAGGATGAAGTCATGGGACAGAAAAGAATATAAGATTGGGTGAAACCAATCTGAACAAAGTGCCCAAATATAGTAATCAGTAATGTATTAATCACCCTTGGACTTGGTGATGGTTAATATTGACTGTCAACATAACATGATTGAAAATTGCCTGGGCAATTTTTCTAGATTAGGCTAATTGGTAGAAAGACCTACCTTGAATATGGCTAGCACCATTCCTTAGGTTGGCTTTAACTGTGTAAGACAACCTTGAGCATCCAACTCTCAGAGTCTTATCACATCAATGGATCTGGGTGTGTTGACCTCCGGCCAGTGGGGTAGGATTAGGTGAGTGTCACATGTCTTCCATTCTTCTAAGACAAATATATCTTATATTCTTCCTATTCATGTTAACACTGAGATATAGAGACAACACCAGAAACCTCTCAAGCTGGGAGTATTCAGGTCACTTTCAGCTGGTCAACATGATGACAGAATACATGGAAGAGATGGAAAACCACCTTCTACCTTTTGAGAAGTTGTAACTGCAAAGCCATATCACAAAAGTCATGGATCTATATTTGGAATACAGAAAAGCCACCAAAGGTCAGGTGTAAGATTAATCTTAGGACCATAATTTACTGAGAAGAAATCAAAGTTTTCCTACAAGTCAGCTGTGTGACTCTGAGATGAAGCATAACAATGTGAGTAGTCTGCTCCCTTAAGAGCACTGGGCACTCCCTGAGGCTCACCCCATATCTTTCTGTGGTAATCTGGATAAACACTCAGATCATCCCATCCTTCTCATTGTGGAGTCTGAGAATAGCAGAAATGGAATGGGTACTGAGCCACCACTACTCTTCCCATCAATGAGAATCCTTCAATGTTCCTCTTCTTTTTGATTTCCCCGAAAATATTTGGATAGTATTTTCATCTCAAACAAATAGATAAACTCTCTAAAATCTACCACCCATCTCCTATCATGCTATTATGTGAAAAGCTTAGCCTATCTCTGTGCCTCAGTTTCCTATTCTGTAGAATGGAGCCAATAATACACATTCCTCATTTCTCAAATGAGTATTAAATTACATTAATTCACATCCTTGTATGTCAGGATCTCAAAATCACTGCATGCACATGTAACACTAAAACACATTCATATTTAATTAAAAATTCGGTTGGGTCACACTACTTGTTCTGGAAATTATTACAAAAATTTGATGGGCTTCCTGCAGTGTTAAAAGTGGGGTGGTTTTCTTTTACTTCTCTTGTCAAATATGTTAAACTGCAGAAGTCTTTCTCATCAATTTCTTTTGCCTTTTTCTGACAGTGAACACCATTGGCAGACATCCAACAGAACAAATTCTCAGCCTCTGTCTAAAGAAAGTATGTGGTGTTATTCAGACTTTAAATTATTCAGCGCCTGGTTAGTTGCTGAAGAAATTAATACACAACAGCACATTGCTAATTACTTAATTTAATGTGTTATTCCTTCACACCCAATTTTATGATTTTACATTTTAATGGGATTTTTTCATTTTAAATAAATATCTAATGTCTTTTACATTTATTATTAATTATCCATTAACTGTTGGTTAAATGAAAGGCTAAATATGACAGAAATAAAGCTGTTCTAAATAATCACAGTATGATGGAAACATTACTCTAATGTCACTCCAAGAAACCTTCTAGAAATCTAATCATATGTATAGTACATTCTGGTTACATTGCTATACTGTGTATTTCCTTTGTGTATAAAACCATGGCTTAAATTAAATGAAAGTTCTACCATCTATATCTTATTTATTTATTTTCATGCCATTATAAAGCAAAATAAGTTTCCACACTAATAAATAACTATAAAAATATTTTAAGTACAATTTAAATATTAGTAAATGTAATATAAATGCATCAATATTTCTCTATACACAACTAACAATGTATTGTTACTTGATTGTTTTAAAGGCACTGTAAAAAGGAAGTAAATAGACATATTCATGGTGAATATAATACCGAGTGTCTGTACAATGTGCATCATGATAAATGAAGCTTGTGCTATTGACTTGCATGGTATAGATGAGGACAGGAACTGTTTGAAAATAATAAGAGAAAAAAATATAAAAAGACATTTTCCCAAAAAATGTTGACCTCCAGTTGCTGAATACTTGAGCATGGCTTTTGCTGTTAAAACAGAACAATTAAAAGTAATTGGTAGAGATGTAATCCCCCACCCCCTGACAGAGACCTGAATGAGGCAGGACTGTCTACTGGGACAAATTCATCACAACTCTTACCAATATTTGAATAGACAGCTGACATGACACTGCAAAATACAGCAACTAAACTATTATTAGAATCTGTATACCTATTTTCAATTCTCTTCTAGCTCTTGAAAAAGATTTCTCTGAAACTGTAACCCCAACACTAACATTTGACATGAGAAAGTCACAGAAGCCCAGCCCTGTCACTCACTGAGGACCATAATCTCCTAACCACCCGTGAATAAAGAAAGCTCTTATATCTCTGGAATGTTCTCTATTATCTGGCCAGCATATCTGACTAAATCAATGGAGTTTCTTGACCCACAACAGGACCATGTAAACCTTGGGTATGATCCAAGTAGCCATACTGGGTGGCTGAGTTCCTTCAAAGTGTTGGCCTAAAACTTCCTCCTCACCAGCAGGGGGAACTGAGAAATGATAGAATCCTATAGGTTTGTAAGTAAACCAAGCATTTTCTCAGTTACAGTGTATCTTTTCTTTTGCATCTCAAATTGCACTAGACATTAAATTAAATAAGTAAGATGGCGATTAAAAAAAAAGAAAAAGATTTCTCTATCAGGAAAAAGGAATAAATCACAGAGGAGAAGAAAGAAGTTGAAAACTAAAGCTCACGTGTCAGACGACTGGGTAAACTAGCCTCATGGCTTATATGCTACATAGTGTTTCAGAGCTTTAAACTCTACTCTGGAGCAGGAGCTTTTTAACAGCATTGCTCTTGGATTATTGCACAGATTAAGAGATAAAATATACTACAGCAATAGGTAGGGAACTAAAGTATGCTAAATATCTTAGTTAATGTATGATCGATTTAAATGGCATTGTCTCCAGATAATTCAATTCTCCTAATGTCTCAGAGGTGTTCACACATGGACAAATGTATCAAGTGTTCTGATAATGTTTATAAATCAGAATAATATAATCAGGCTTCGCAAAAAAGAATCACCACTATCCAATTTGTGATGTGATGACCCGTTTTTAAATTGCTTATATTTAATGAGTCATTACCAATGGGGGGGGGGTCAGTACAAAAGCTTTCACTAGCATCTTAATTTTAAGTTCACTTTGATCCGTTTTAAGATAGAATATACTGTTATCTCATGGAACCATAAAGAAGAACATCAAACATTAAATCTCTGTGTATACTTAATAATATTCATGTTTTTGCCAAATTGGAACTATTTGACAATCCACATCCAGGAGCTCATAGAACTGAAAGGCAAATGTGAAACGTGAGAATTCATAATAACACATGGGGAAGCCAGCTACTAATGCTTTGTATTTTTAAATTTAGATGATGGGACTCGAGCCCCGGGCTACCTGCCAGCAGAGTCTTGCCCAACACCCGCAAGGGCCCACACGGGACTCCCCACGGGATCCTAAGACCTCTGGTGAGTGGAACACAGCACCTGCCCCAATCCAATCGTGTGGAACCTGAGACTGCAGTACATAGGGAAGCAGGCTACCCGGGCCTGATCTGGGGCACAAGTCCCTTCCACTCGACTCGAGCCCCGGGCTACCTGCCAGCAGAGTCTTGCCCAACACCCGCAAGGGCCCACACGGGACTCCCCACAGGATCCTAAGACCTCTGGTGAGTGGAACACGGCGCCTGCCCCAATCCAATCACGCTGAACCTGAGACTGCGGTACATAGGGAAGCAGGCTACCCGGGCCTGATCTGGGGCACAAGTCCCTTCCACTCCACTCAAGCCCCGGGCTACCTGCCAGCAGAGTCTTGCCCAACACCCGCAAGGGCCCACACAGGATTCCACACGAGATCCTAAGACCTCTAGTGAGTGGAACACAACTTCTGCCAGGAGTCTGGTTTGAACACTAGATATCTGGGTACCTGCCCTGCAAGAAGAGAGTTTGGCTGCAGAGAATACTCTGCCCACTGAAACCAAGGAGAGTGCTACCCTCCAGGCCTGCTTATAGAGGCTAACAGAGTCACCTGAAGAACAAGCTCTTAACAGTGACAACTAAAACAGCTAGCTTCAGAGATTACCAGATGGCGAAAGGCAAATGTAAGAATCCTACTAACAGAAATCAAGACCACTCACCATCATCAGAACGCAGCACTCCCACCCCACCTAGTCCTGGGCACCCCAACACAACCAAAAATCTAGACCCAGATTTAAAAACATTTCTCATGATGATGATAGAGGACATCAAGACGGACTTTCATAAGTCACTTAAAGAATTACAGGAGAGCACTGCTAAAGAGTTACAGGCCCTTAAAGAAAAGCAGGAAAACACAGCCAAACAGGTAGAAATCATTAAAGAAAAACAGGAAAACACATCCAAACAGGTGATGGAAATGAATAAAACCATACTAGAACTAAAAGGGGAAGTAGACACAATAAAGAAAACCCAAAGCGAGGCAACGCTGGAGATAGAAACCCTAGGAAAGAGATCTGGAACCATAGGTGCGAGCATCAGCAACAGAATACAAGAAATGGAAGAGAGAATCTCAGGTGCAGAAGATTCCATAGAGAACATCGACACAACAGTCAAAGAAAATACAAAATGCAAAAGGATCCTAACTCAAAACATCCAGGTAATGCAGGACACAATGAGAAGACCAAACCTACGGATAATAGGAATTGATGAGAATGAAGATTTTCAAATTAAAGGGCCAGCTAATATCTTCAACAAAATAATAGAAGAAAACTTCCCAAACATAAAAAAAGAGATGCCCATGATCATACAAGAAGCATACAGAACTCCAAATAGACTGGACCAGAAAAGAAATTCCTCCCGACACATAATAATCAGAACAACAAATGCACTAAATAAAGATAGAATATTAAAAGCAGTAAGGGAGAAAGGTCAAGTAACATATAAAGGAAGGCCTATCAGAATTACACCAGACTTTTCACCAGAGACTATGAAAGCCAGAAGAGCCTGGACAGATGTTATACAGACACTAAGAGAACACAAATGCCAGCCCAGGCTACTATACCCGGCCAAACTCTCAATTACCATAGATGGAGAAACCAAAGTATTCCACGACAAAACCAAATTCACACAATATCTTTCCACGAATCCAGCCCTTCAAAGGATAATAACAGAAAAGAAGCAATACAAGGACGGAAATCACGCCCTAGAACAACCAAGAAAGTAATCATTCAACAAACCAAAAAGAAGACAGCCACAAGAACAGAATGCCAACTCTAACAACAAAAATAAAAGGAAGCAACAATTACTTTTCCTTAATATCTCTTAATATCAATGGACTCAATTCCCCAATAAAAAGACATAGACTAACAGACTGGCTACACAAACAGGACCCAACATTCTGCTGCTTACAGGAAACCCATCTCAGGGAAAAAGACAGACACTACCTCAGAGTGAAAGGCTGGAAAACAATTTTCCAAGCAAATGGACTGAAGAAACAAGCTGGAGTAGCCATTTTAATATCGGATAAAATCGACTTCCAACCCAAAGTTATCAAAAAAGACAAGGAGGGACACTTCATATTCATCAAAGGTAAAATCCTCCAAGAGGAACTCTCAATTCTGAATATCTACGCACCAAATGCAAGGGCAGCCACATTCATTAGAGACACTTTAGTAAAGCTCAAAGCATAAATTGCACCTCACACAATAATAGTGGGAGACTTCAACACACCACTTTCTTCAAAGGACAGATCGTGGAAACAGAAACTAAACAGGGACACAGTGAAACTAACAGAAGTTATGAAACAAATGGACCTGACAGATATCTACAGAACATTTTATCCTAAAACAAAAGGATATACCTTCTTCTCAGCACCTCACGGGACCTTCTCCAAAATTGACCATATAATTGGTCACAAAACAGGCCTCAATAGATACAAAAATATTGAAATTGTCCCATGTATCCTATCAGACCACCATGGCCTAAGACTGGTCTTCAATAACAACATAAATAATGGAAAGCCAACATTCACATGGAAACTGAATAACACTCTTCTCAATGATACCTTGGTCAAGGAAGGATTAAAGAAAGAAATTAAAGACTTTTTAGAGTTTAATGAAAATGAAGCCACAACGTACACAAACCTATGGGACACAATGAAAGCATTTCTAAGAGGGAAACTCATAGCTCTGAGTGCCTCCAAGAAGAAACGGGAGACAGCACATACTAGCAGCTTGACAACACATCTAAAAGCCCTAGAAAAAAAGGAAGCAAATTCACCCAAGAGGAGTAGACGGCAGGAAATAATCAAACTCAGGGGTGAAATCAACCAAGTGGAAACAAGAAGAACTATTCAAAGAATTAACCAAACGAGGAGTTGGTTCTTTGAGAAAATCAACAAGATAGATAAACCCTTAGCTAGACTCACTAAAGGGCACAGGGACAAAATCCTAATTAACAAAATCAGAAATGAAAAGGGAGACATGACAACAGATCCTGAAGAGATCCAAAACACCATCAGATCCTTCTACAAAAGGCTATACTCAACAAAACTGGAAAACCTGGACGAACTGGACAAATTTCTGGACAGATACCAGGTACCAAAGTTGAATCAGGATCAAGTTGATCATCTAAACAGTCCCATATGACCTAAAGAAATAGAAGCAGTTATTAATAGTCTCCCAACCAAAAAAAGCCCAGGACCAGATGGGTTTAGTCCAGAGTTCTATCAGACCTTCAAAGAAGATCTAATTCCGGTTCTGCACAAACTATTTCACAAAATAGAAGTAGAAGGTGCTCTACCCAACTCATTTTATGAAGCCACTATTACTCTGATACCTAAACCACAGAAAGACCCAACAAAGATAGAGAACTTCAGACCAATTTCTCTTATGAATATCGATGCAAAAATTCTCAATAAAATTCTCGCTAACCGAATCCAAGAACACATTAAAGCAATCATCCATCCTGACCAAGTAGGGTTCATTCCAGGGATGCAGGGATGGTTTAATATACGAAAATCCATCAATGTAATCCATTATATAAACAAACTCAAAGACAAAAACCACATGATCATCTCGTTAGATGCAGAAAAAGCATTTGACAAGATCCAACACCCATTCATGATAAAAATGTTGGAAAGATCAGGAATTCAAGGCCCATACCTAAACATGATGAAAGCAATCTACAGCAAACCAGTAGCCAACATCAAAGTAAATGGAGAGAAGCTGGAAGCAATCCCACTAAAATCAGGGACTAGACAAGGCTGCCCACTTTCTCCCTACCTTTTCAACATAGTACTTGAAGTATTAGCCAGAGCAATTCGACAACAATAGGAGATCAAGGGGATACAAATTGGAAAAGAGGAAGTCAAAATATCACTTTTTGCAGATGATATGACAGTATATATAAGTGACCCTAAAAATTCTGCCAGAGAACTCCAAAACCTGATAAACAGCTTCGGTGAAGTAGCTGGATATAAAATAAACTCAAACAAGTCAATGGCCTTTCTCTATACAAAGAATAAACAGGCTGAGAAAGAAATTAGGGAAACAACACCCTTCTCAATAGTCACAAATAATATAAAATATCTTGGCGTGACTCTAACTAAGGAAGTGAAAGATCTGTATGATAAAAACTTCAAATCTCTGAAGAAAGAAATTAAGGAAGATCTCAAAAGATGGAAAGATCTCCCATGCTCATGTATTGGCAGGATCAACATTGTAAAAATGACTATCATGCCAAAAGCAATCTACAGATTCAATGCAATCCCCATCAAAATTCCAACTCAATTCTTCAACGAATTGGAAGGAGCAATTTGCAAATTTGTCTGGAATAACAAAAAACCTAGGATAGCAAAAAGTCTTCTCAAGGATAGAAGAACTTCTGGCGGAATCACCATGCCAGACCTAAAGCTTTACTACAGAGCAATTGTGATAAAAACTGCATGGTACTGGTATAGAGACAAACAAGTAGACCAATGGAATAGAATTGAAGACCCAGAAATGAACCCACACACCAATGGTCACTTGATCTTCGACAAGGGAGCTAAAACCATCCAGTGGAAGAAAGACAGCATTTTCAACAATTGGTGCTGGCACAACTGGTTGTTATCGTGTAGAAGAATGCGAATCGATCCATACTTATCTCCTTGTACTAAGGTCAAATCTAAGTGGATCAAGGAACTTCACATAAAACCAGAGACACTGAAACTTATAGAGGAGAAAGTGGGGAAAAGCCTTGAAGATATGGGCACAGGGGAAAAATTCCTGAACAGAACAGCAATGGCTTGTGCTGTAAGATCGAGAATTGACAAATGGGACCTAATGAAACTCCAAAGTTTCTGCAAGGCAAAAGACACCGTCAATAAGACAAAGAGACCACCAACAGATTGGGAAAGTATCTTTACCTATCCTAAATCAGATAGGGGACTAATATCCAACATATATAAAGAACTCAAGAAGGTGGACTTCAGAAAATCAAATAACCCCATTAAAAAATGGGGCTCAGAACTGAACAAAGAATTCTCACCTGAGGAATACCGAATGGCAGAGAAGCACCTGAAAAAATGTTCAACATCCTTAATCATCAGGGAAATGCAAATTAAAACAACCCTGAGATTCCACCTCACACCAGTCAGAATGGCTAAGATCAAAAATTCAGGTGACAGCAGATGCTGGCGTGGATGTGGAGAAAGAGGAACACTCCTCCATTGTTGGTGGGAGTGCAGGCTTGTACAACCACTCTGGAAATCAGTCTGGCGGTTCCTCAGAAAACTGGACATAGTACTACCGGAGGATCCAGCAATACCTCTCCTGGGCATATATCCAGAAGATGCCCCAACTGGTAAGAAGGACACATGTTCCACTATGTTCATAGCAGCCTTATTTATAATAGCCAGAAGCTGGAAAGAACCTAGATGCCCCTCAACAGAGGAATGGATACAGAAAATGTGGTACATCTACACAATGGAGTACTACTCAGCTATTAAAAAGAATGAATTTATGAAATTCCTAGCCAAATGGATGGACCTGGAGGGCATCATCCTGAGTGAGGTAACACATTCACAAAGAAACTCACACAATATGTCCTCACTGATAAGTGGATATTAGCCCAAAACCTAGGATACCCAAGATATAAGATATAATTTGCTAAACACATGAAACTCGAGAAGAATGAAGACTGAAGTGTGGGCACTATGCCCCTCCTTAGATTTGGGAACAAAACACCCATGGAAGGAGTTACAGAGACAAAGTTTGGAGCTGAGATGAAAGGATGGACCTCGTAGAGACTGCCATATCCAGGGATCCACCCCATAATCAGCATCCAAACGCTGACACCATTGCATACACTAGGAAGATTTTATTGAAAGGACCCAGATGTAGCTGTCTCCTGTGAGACTATGCCGGGGCCTAGCAAACACAGAAGTGGATGCTCACAGTCAGCTAATGGATGGATCATAGGGCTCCCAACGGAGGAGCTAGAGAAAGTAGCCAAGGAGCTAAAGGGATCTGCAACCCTATAGGTGGAACAACATTATGAACTAACCAGTACCCCGGAGCTCTTGACTCTAGCTGCATATATATCAAAAGATGGCCTCGTCGGCCATCACTGGAAAGAGAGGCCCATTGGACTTGCAAACTTTATATGCCCTAGTACAGGGGAACACCAGGGCCAAAAAGGGGGAGTGGGTGGGCAGGGGAGTGGGGGTGGGTGGATATGGGGGACTTTTGGTATAGCATTGGAAATGTAAAGGAGCTAAATACCTAATAAAAATGAAAAAAAAATAAATTTAGATGATGGACATGATATCTGCCAATTCCAGGCTTGGAAAATAGATTATTAAACACTGGATTATCCTTGAACATTCCTGATGTATTACATATTGATCCATCTCTGTAGGCTTTTCTTTTGCACCCATTTGGATTACTGCTTGGATTTCAAAATTGCAATTTGATTTATGCTATCCAATCCATTTAATCCCTGCTTTGTACATGTGCATTGTAATTCCCACCTGTGTATACACAAACCACCAGCCTGGAGTTTAGAGCAGACAAGTAATTTCATTTAACAGCTGTTAAATAGGGGAATCCACAGGTAGCTTTCACTCAAATGTTAATTGCTCTCAGTGCTTTGCTCATAAACCCACCAAAGTCAGGTGCTTTAGGCTGTATTGCAGAGAAAAGTAAAAAGTAAGATAAGTTACAGGCACCATGGCAAGAGGGAAAATGAACTCAGTCCTAGAACTGAATGTGCCTGGACCCCTGAGGACAATACCAGAATGGAAATTAAATAGTGACGGATGTTTTACTAATAGTGATGGGCTGTTGCTGTTTCCCAGATGGCAAGAGTTAAAAGAACAATTCCTAAGGACTAAGGAAAGAAAGTATTTGCAAATTCTGAAGCTGGGGAAAGTCAATTGGCAAATTACCAAAATATAATACAGTGCTGAGCCAGAACCGAGGTATTCAGTTGTCAGTTGCTTTGGAATACTCTGAGTAAATGGAGACTAGATTTGGAAGTAAGCAATGAACGTGGTGATTTTATTGAAGCCAGCTGTTTTAAATATTACATCGACAGCAGTCACTCTGTACATGGTGGCTCAGCTCAGCGCCTGGAAGGCATGCTGGATTATCTCCTTAAAAAAGAAAGAAAGAAAGAAAGAAAGAAAGAAAGAAAGAAAGAAAGAAAGAAAGAAAGAAAGGAAGGAAGGAAGGAAGGAAGGAAGGAAGGAAGGAAGAAAGAAAGAAAAAGAGAAAAAGAAAAAAATGAAACCAGCAACTGTTCCAAGAAAACAAGTAACAGAAGGAAAACAAATGCCTGGCACAATGTAAGGTGAGTTAGCTTGCTATTCACAGCTCAGTTTCTTCTTCTGTAAAATGAGATGATTAAGTTACAGGCAGTAGGCAATTTGAGATTGCCGAAATCTGCGAAGGAGACAGTCCTGTAGTAGAAATCATACTGTAGATTCAGAACTTTTATTTTTGTCTATGTATACAAGCACTTGGTAATTTCTAATCTCTCTCTCTCTCTCTCTCTCTCTCTCTCTCTCTCTCTCTCTCTCTCTCTCTGTGTGTGTGTGTGTGTGTGTGTGTGTGTGTACTACAGAAAGTATCTGCACCTCTCACCTCATCCTATGACCACATGAGAAAACATTCCCTACTCTACAATGTACTATCCTACCAAGATGTGTTTCTCAGCACATGAGGGGTATTCAATTGATGAGTGGCTTTATAATATACTTTATGCCCAAATTTGCAATAGATCTATGCTCACATAACTGTTGAAGAGACACTGGGAGCCTGCCTCTGCACTTCACGGCCAAGTGAGTCTAGAGAAATTAATGCCCCTTCCTTCTCCCCTTCATAGGTGCCTCTTGCCTTTGGAGAAGGCCCAGCCTGGCACAGGAAGAATGAAATTCCCCTTCCCCCTGACAGTCCCCCGCCCCCTGCCTGGAGGGCAGATGCCAGCTTTGGAAACAGACAGAAAATACCATACCAAAGCCTCCATGTCATGTTGCCGAAGCCAACACTCCCTTTGATTGATAACCAGCATTTCCCTCCGTGTAGGTGGCTCCTGCCCTTGAAGGAAGCAGAGACCAATATTCTTGAAATAATAGAAAGCCCAGTCTTGGACCATGGGAGAAAGGCAATTAAGTGTTCCCAGACACCTGTGACCAGGTTGTAGAAATACACTAGCTTCTGATAGCACAATAAGTTACTTTTCCCAGGTCAGGAAGGTCCTTCTCCTGTTGCATGGTTCTGCCCCGATGTCTGAACAAACACTATCAGGGTTGAAGGATGGCATTCCCATTATTACTTCCCTAGTCACATAACCTCAAAGTTCAAGAAATCCAGCTTAATAATGCACATGCACATATATATTCCAAGCTCCTGGACTTAGGCATCAAAGTCCTAACTTGCCCAGTGGGGAAGGCTTGCAAACCAAGACTAACTCGTGTAATAAAGAGGATGTTCTAGTAGGCTATCAATGGGAGGAAAGGCCCTTGATCTTGCAAAGATTATATGCCCCAATACAGGGGAATGCCAGGGCCAGGAAGCAGGAGTGGGTGGGTTGGGGAGAAGGGTGGAGGGAGGACATAGGGGACTTTCGGGATAGCATTTGAAATGTAAATGAAGAAAATAATAATAATAATAAAAAGACTTTCTTTGCTTTTTACATTAGACTTGCAATTCCTGACATTCTTCTTCCCAATAACTGAGCATAACACAGTACTGTAAGTCAAGAAGCATTATAAGTGAGTCTCTGAAGTCCTATCAGGGCTTCCCAGTACTTGACTATCTGTGCTGCTGAAAACAGAAAGAATTAGCTATGTGTATCATATACACCAAAATACCCACTCCCACTGCATGGACTAAGAAAACAAATGCATTATTATCAAGAAAATCAGGGCTGAGAAAGTAGTCCCATAGGAGGGGGAGCTAGAAGTCTTCAAAGAACAAACTGCCTGGCCTCCAACTTCTTCATTTTCTTTTGTCTCCTCAGCTCAACCATCAAATTTATGTGTTGGTTTCTTCAACTGTACTTATTGATCATTGCTACCTCCACACCATCTTAGGCTTAGTCCCTTACTGCTACATCCACTCCAGTAGTGACTCACAATACAGGCCTAGAAACCTGGAAGCAGTCCTGAGGCAAAGAGTTTCATGGAAACTTAGTCTCCTGGAACGGTAACATCCCAAATAACCAATGCTCCAAACTTGTCCTTGCTAATGGATCTGTGTGCTCTCTTTAGGTGTTGTTTTATTATAGGTGCCTCAAAGCAATGACTTGCCAAATACGTAAACAAAATTGAACTTTGCTTCCTGGCCTTCCCCAGTGCCCTAGGTAGTCCTTGAGCTGACCCTGGGCTTGGAATTCAGTAAGAATGTTGCCTATTCAGTGACATTCGAATTGCCTCTAGTAGAGACAGTGAAAGTAATCAGGCAATACAATTTACTTGAATAGAGCTAGAAATCTCAGGGCTAGTCTACATAGTAATTACTTAGAAAAATAGCAGAGTCACTCCCATATACAGGAACTTACAATGGTTTAGGGAGTAGATCGGGCTGTGGTTTAAGGAAGAACTAGAGTATTGCATTATTCATGAGAAAGTTAGCTAGAGTGGAACTCCCTAAATGGAATCAAGACTTGGGTGGGCGTGAAAGCCCTTGCCCTGGGACTGTAAAGACCTCACACCTGGCTTCTAAGAATATAGCTGACCTTAGATAGAGATGAATTTGTCTCAGTTGTTTTATTGCCCAGTTCCTGCCAGTCTTTGTGTTTGCATTCCTCTGCTTTGCGTAAGAGTCATTAAGCATCTGGTAACCTCATTGTACCTTGCTGTGTCACCTAACTTCCCTATTTTCTTCTGTGTTAAAAGTCTGATGCTTGATTTGAGAAATTACATTCAGATACCATGCTCCCTTGTGTCCGTATTTGTTTGTCATCCACACTGACTCCTTGCTCACCTGTAACTGGAACCCCCAGTTTTCCTGCAGATCAAGGACCTGATTGAGGTTCATCTGCAGCAAATCATTAAGTATTAACCAACATCTGAAAGTTTCCTCTGACCTGCAAATGCAGACCTACACACACACACACACACACACACACACACACACAGAGAGAAGGGCAGACACACACATGTAAAAATGTATACATTGCATTTAGGAAAAAATAAGTTGGAACATTTAAAGTTTAGTTCTAGCCTTGTCTAATTACTAAGAATATTTCTCAAAACAAACAAGCAAACAGCAAAAAGTATCTGAGAAAGAAGCTATGCTTGAGCTAAATTTTGTAGAACATTTAAGATGTAAGATAAGGCAGAAAGGTTAATTCAGGAATTGCATTAAGATAATTGAAAAACTATCAGATGGTTTCATTTGTGGTGTTGTTTGTACCAATTGGGTAGTCACTCCTGGATCATATCCTAGTCCTTTCTGGTTGCAAACAATTAATACAGTCAGTAGTTCAAAGACAATGTGATATGTACTACTTCATTTCCAACATAATGTCAGTGTATAGTATGATAAAAATAAAAACTTAACGAGCCTGATCTATCTCCTCTTTTTGGGCTGATTGGAGATTTGAAAAATGTGTGTGAAAGGATAGTAAATTGCATAAATGTTACTTGTACTGCTGTTCTATCTGTGGAAGGTAGTTATTATTGTCTTGGAAGCATTTATTGCTATGTGCAAGAAACCTAAGAGAAGTTTGCTAGTATCTTTTCCCAGTAGACTCTAAATGCTTTCTGACATGCAGTTAGACTGACCTGGGTCTCATTAGTATGCTTTAGTTTGTAAAAGGAGCACTCATTTTTTAAAGAGGAATTTTAGTCAATTTTATGCAAGTAATCAAGGTATATTTGGTCCCACTTTAAGACTATTGTTTCCCATTAGTTTCCATTTGAACTCAATTTCGTGTTGATGCTAAAAATAAATAAATAAGCATGAGATGTAACTCACAAAGAAATAATTTCTTATTTTTATAGTATAGTATTATAGTATTAAAATTTTGGCACATGCAACTCCCCCCCCCCCCACACACACACATAAACAGACATTCCCTTCATAACTTCCAGTAAAAGACAAGCATTTCCCACCAAGCTGGAGAGACATTCTAACCTTAACCTCAGGAGAAATATCCTATTCTGCTTTTGCTCTGAAGAGAGTTCTGTTGCCCCTCATAAAAGAAGATAGTATGTTAATACAGATTATTTATTAGGACTGGAGGGAGCGAATATGACTGAAGAAGGTAGCTGGAACACAACTTTATTATGCTCTTCAGACCTCTTTTCTTTTGGGGACTCAGTAGTTTTCACGGTGGTCATACTGAGGCATGATGCTTTTCTTTAAAGGGCTCTCCTTTAGCATTACTATTGTAGACAGGCAAACTGTTTGTTTGTTTGTTTGTTTGTGTTTTTGTTTTTGTTTTTCGAGACAGGGTTTCTCTGTGTAGTCCTGGCTGTCCTGGAACTCACTTTGTACACCAGGCTGGCCTCAAACTCAGAAATCTGCCTGTCTCTGCCTCCCAAGTGCTGGGATCAAAGGAAAACTTAAACAAGATTGACTAAAGATGTAGTTTTAAAAGAACAGCAAAGGCTCAAGAAAACATGAACTGTATGACCACATACATTGGGTATTTTTTCTGTTCTTCCAGCCAAATTCCTGACAAGATACAAGTCAAAGGAGGAAGGAACTATTTATTTTGGCTTCTTAGTTTGAGAGGATGCAGTCTATCAGGAAAAGGAAGTCACAGAAACTAGAGCCAGAGACACTAGTAACATTGTATCTACAGAAGGAAAGCAAAAATTGAACTGGAGTTGGAATTGGAACACAAAAGCCCAAGGCCCGACCTGCAGCCTCCAGCGAGCCTCCACCTTCTAGACTTGCCACAGTTTCCCCAAAAATAATCTTTAGTTGGGACCAAGTGTTCAAATGATAGGTCTTTAGATACACCTCAAATTTTGACCAGAGCGTCACTCACTCTATATTCTCCAGCTGTCAGGCTGCCTGTCTGCCTTGTCACTGAGGTGCCAGAGTGCTGGCAGCAAGCGGCTCAGGGGAGACAGAATTCAGTAGTAAGAGTCCTCAGTCCATGTTTTGTCGGGAGGGGAACATTGGGATCTGGGAGGGCTACTGTGATTCCCAGTCTCCAGTGTACACAGGTGCTCCTGACTTGGAAAGTGGAGTGGCAGATTCTTGCTTCCGCTTAGGGCATTTAGGAGCCAGGCAGGAAGGGTAAGGATGAGTCCCAAATGGGGAGAGAATCTGGTTTGGTTCTGTGTGAGTGCCAAAGGGTATGGAGGGGCTGGAAGAGAAAAGGCCTTGTCCAAGAGATTTAGGCATGGCTCTTTTGACAAGAAACATCTCCTTCCAAGTGAGTTCTTTCTGAAGGATCTGGTCTTTGCTTGTCCGAAGTGTTTTATTTGATGACAAATATGAATTCATATATCTTACTCAGGGTGAACCAGGGAGTAAAGTCCTTTTGCAAGAAAGAATACTGAGAGAGGGGAGCTCATTGGCTGAACAGTCAGGGCCCTAGAGATAGCACATAGGCATGAAGAACTCCAGATTTTTTGCTACATGACTGATTGTCATGGCCGTCAGAATGCTGTGTCATGGTTATGTCTTCCAGATCAGGTAGTTTGGCAGGGATCTGGCCCCACTCCTTCCATCCTGCCCTTCTCAATTCTGAGATTTTCCCAGAGTCTGAGCCTGCTCAACTTGACCAGATTTCTGTCTGGTGGCACAGTCCACTTGCCCCACATCCTGCCACAGGTGTCTTTCTAGGACTTCAAGAAAAGAGTGTGTGGATATAAATCTCTTTCTCCCTACTGACATGGAAAAATATAATAGGGCAATCGATAACATAGACAAGCTGATGGTCTGATGCCTTAATTTGTATTGTTGGGATATATTCTCTGCTTTAACTGTACCCTCAAATGTTTACTGCTGAAATTCCAATCTCCTGACTAATAAATATGTTGATAGTGCATGGATATGGAGCCTTAAGCAGGGGAGTTAGAAAAGGTCACAAGGGTTTGGTCCTGAAGACATTCATAGCTTTGTAAAAGGAGGACGAAAGGCAACTAAGCTAGTTTACATGTTCTGTCTTATCATGTGATGGGTACCCTCAGTAATGGTTCAGTACAGTAAAGGGTACCTTACCAAACAACGGGCAAGGGACAACTCCATGACTTTAGACTTGCCAGAGGTTAAACCACTGAGCCAAAAGCTCTTTATTTATTTTTCTTTCTTTAGTATTTTGTTATAGTACAGAAAATAAAGAAAGACAATGTGTTTAATTATCTTTTTCTACCTTCTGCCAAAGTCCTCAAAATCCATAAAACCTGGAGGAGAGATAAATGAAAATGATAATTAGAAGATACTTTTGGAGTAAGTTTGATTCAGTATATGCACTGTGCTAACCAAGAAAAAAAAATACACACACACACACACACACACACACACGTATATATATACACACACACACATATATATATATGTACACATACACACACACACACACACACACACACACACACACACATATATATATATATATATATATATATATATATATATATAATAGATGATAAAGGATATCCAATTTTCTTAAACATTGTATGTTTTCAACTGGAGACTTTATTATTAACATTTCCAAATATATGTGTGTGTGTGTGTGTATTATTGCCCTAGAAATGACTTCCATATAATGCCATGTTTTGTCTATAGGATAAGAGTGGGCCTATAGTTTCAAAAAAACTAGACCAAAACAAAGAATTTCTTAATACTGTAACTCCATTACATGTTTATGATAGGGTCTTCCAGAGAAAACTTGTTACCATCTTTGTTTATAAACTTGTACAAGGTCCTAACCTGCACTCCTTAATTCAGATTTTGGGCTTCATAGTATATTAATTTATTCCATCATTCAACACAATGTGTGGTGTCTATACCATGCTCAGAATTAAAGTCACATAATTTCTACTGCTTTTTAAAATGTGGATCCTTTACATTGTAAAAGCTCTACAAATAGATTTTTTTTTCCACTTTTTATTAGGTATTTAGCTCATTTACATTTCCAATGCTATACCAAAAGTCCCCCATACCCACCCACCCCCACTCCCCTACCCACCCACTCCCCCCCTTTGGCCCTGGCGTTCCCCTGTACCGGGGCACACAAAGTCTGCGTGTCCAATGGGCCTCTCTTTCCAGTGATGGCCGACTAGGCCATCTTTTGATACATATGCAGGTAGAGTCAAGAGCTCAGGGGTACTGGTTAGTTCATAATGTTGTTCCACCTATAGGGTTGAAGATCCCTTTAGCTCCTTGGGTACTTTCTCTAGCTCCTCCATTGGGAGCCCTGTGATCCATCCATTAGCTGACTGTGAGCATCCACTTCTGTGTTTGCTAGGCCCCGGCATAGTCTCACAAGAGACAGCTACATCTGGGTCCTTTCAGTAAAATCTTGCTAGTGTATGCAATGGTGTCAGCATTTGGAAGCTGATTATGGGGTGGATCCCTGGATATGGCAGTCTCTACATGGTCCATCCTTTCATCTCAGCTCCATACTTTGTTTCTGTAACTCCTTCCATGGGTGTTTTGTTCCCACTTCTAAGGAGGGGCATAGTGTCCACACTTCAGTCTTCATTTTTCTTGAGTTTCATGTGTTTAGGAAATTGTATCTTATATCGTGGGTATCCTAGGTTTTGGGCTAGTATCCACTTATCAGTGAGTACATATTGTGTGAGTTCCTTTGTGATTGTGTTACCTCACTACAAATAGATTTTAAATTTCAGTGATAAACGTTGTCAAATATTCTTATGGCTCCAGAAACAGAACTAAATATATGAGGTATTATCACAATATTTTCTACATTGGTTTAAAAGTTGACTAGTGAGATTGTCAGTGTGCGTGACTTCCCAATTAAAGAAAGCAGTCAATGTTCATAGACAAACTGAGGCTCAGTTACCTAACTCTTTATTTTAGAGATCAAGGATCACTGATATGTCACAACTGAAGTAGTTCAAGGTTACAATAGAGAATTATTATGTAGCATCCAAGCACTGTGATGGAATGGTGCAGGAATGTGATGGCACAATGGACTTATGACCGTGGAGCACTATGACTTGACAATGTGTTATTCTGATGTCACAATGCAGCAGTGTGAGCCCACAGTAATCTGATGTGTTATTATAATACATTTTGATAATCTATTAAAGCAAAGTGATGTCAAATTCATTTTGGTGGTTGGCACTATGAAGCATTGTAATGGTATTATGTAGCCTTGTAATGTTAAAATGAAGCATTCTGATGTAAACTAAATGTGATTTTTATGTCACATCCGAGCACTATGATATAAAATGTTACAATGTCATACTATAGTATCACAATGGACCATTGTGATGGTGCAAAGGGCCAGGTCAAGGCAAAATGGGGTATTATGATAATAGAGAACAGTTTCTAACTTTTCAGCTGAGCTTTGTAACATATGAATGTAGCACTATGATGTCATGGTAAAGAGCTATAATATCAAAATGCAACAGTATGATGCCATAATAGAGCGCTGTTTTGTCACAATGAAATATTATAATGTCAAAATTAATTTTAGACTATACAATGAAGCATTTGACACCACAATTCAGCATGGTGGTGGTATAATGGAACATTCTGATGTCACAATGAGTTATCTTGTTGTCAAATTCAGAATTGAGATATCACAATACAGCAATATGAAGCTACAATTTGGTACAGTGACAAAATTTACCTCAAAGTACAAACAGCCCTTTCTCAGCTACATTCTACAAAATATGTGTCGTTCTGTTCGTCTTTGTTTTGATAGTTCATTTGACATGGAAAATATTTCTAAAAGAGCAAAAACAAACAAACAAACAAAAAACCTCCAAACGAACAAAAATAAAAGACTAAAAGTCCAATGTGTGAAAATCATGAGGCTAGATATTATCTGAGTCTATTTATGCATCCTTAAGTCCCAACAAATTCAGAATATAAGCTTAGAATTAATAAAACTACGAGTAAACTTACCAGAAAACTTTAAAGGTAATGATCTGATATCCTCATTTCTACTTTCAAAGATCAAGCTAATGAATAAAATAAAATTCTTAAGAGGAAAACAACTTTAGGCAAAAGAAAAGCCTTTGCGGCAAGAATAAATGCTATCTTGAGGTTGGTTTAATCAAGTTGTATTCACTTCATCTATGAACAGCCTGGTAGACTGTTTTTTTTTTTCTTTCCATTTTTTATTAGGTATTTAGCTCATTTACATTTCCAATGCTATACCAAAAGTCCCCCATACCCACCCACCCCCACTCCCCTACCCGCCCACTCCCCCTTTTTGGCCCTGGCGTTCCCCTGTTCTGGGGCATATAAAGTTTGTGTGTCCAATGGGCCTCTCTTTCCAGTGATGGCCGACGAGGCCATCTTTTGATACCTATGCAGATAGAGTCAAGAGCTCCGGGGTACTGGTTAGTTCATAATGTTGATCCACCTATAGGGTTGCAGATCCCTTTAGCTCCTTGGGTACTTTCTCTAGCTCCTCCATTGGGAGCCCTATGATCCATCCATTAGCTGACTGTGGGCATCCACTTCTGTGTTTGCTAGGCCCCGGCATAGTCTCACAAGAGAAAGCTACATCTGGGTCCTTTCAATAAAATCTTGCTAGTGTATGCAATGGTGTCAGCGTTTGGATGCTGATTATGGGGTGGATCCGTGGATATGGCAGTCTCTACATGGTCCATCCTTTCATCTCAGCTCCAAACTTTGTCTCTGTAACTCCTTCCATGGGTGTTTTGTTCCCAAATCTAAGGAGGGGCATAGTGTCCACACTTCAGTCTTCATTCTTCTTGAGTTTCATGTGTTTAGCAAATTATATCTTATATCTTGGGTATCCTAGGTTTGGGGCTAATATCCACTTATCAGTGAGTACATATTGTGTGAGTTCCTTTGTGAATGTGTTACCTCACTCAGGATGATGCCCTCCAGGTCCATCCATTTGGCTAAGAATTTCATAAATTCATTCTTTTTAATAGCTGAGTAGTACTCCATTGTGTAGATGTACCACATTTTCTGTATCCATTCCTCTGTTGAGGGGCATCTGGGTTCTTTCCAGCTTCTGGCTATTATAAATAAGGCTGCTATGAACATAGTGGAGCATGTGTCCTTCTTACCAGTTGGGGCATCTTCTGGATATATGCCCAGGAGAGGTATTGCTGGATCCTCCGGTAGTACTATGTCCAATTTTCTGATGAACTGCCAGACGGATTTCCAGAGTGGTTATACAAGCCTGCAATCCCACCAACAATGGAGGAGTGTTCCTCTTTCTCCACATCCTCGACAGCATCTGCTGTCACCTGAATTTTTGATCTTAGCCATTCTGACTGGTGTGAGGTGGAATCTCAGGGTTGTTTTGATTTGCATTTCCCTGATGATTAAGGATGTTGAACATTTTTTCAGGTGCTTCTCTGCCATTCGGTATTCCTCAGGTGAGAATTCTTTGTTCAGTTCTGAGCCCCATTTTTTAATGGGGTTATTTGATTTTCTGAAGTCCACCTTCTTGAGTTCTTTATATATGTTGGATATTAGTCCCCTATCTGATTTAGGATAGGTAAAGATACTTTCCCAATCTGTTGGTGGTCTCTTTGTCTTATTGACGGTGTCTTTTGCCTTGCAGAAACTTTGGAGTTTCATTAGGTCCCATTTGTCATTTCTCAATCTTACAGCACAAGCCCATTGCTGTTCTCTTCAGGAATTTTTCCCCTGTGCCCATATCTTCAAGGCTTTTCCCCACTTTCTCCTCTATAAGTTTCAGTGTCTCTGGTTTTATGTGAAGTTCTTTGATCCATTTAGATTTGACCTTAGTACAAGGAGATAAGTATGGATCGATTCGCATTCTTCTACATGATAACAACCAGTTGTGCCAGCACCAATTGTTGAAAATGCTATCTTTTTTCCACTGGATGGTTTTAGCTCCCTTGTCGAAGATCAAGTGACCATAGGTGTGTGGGTTCATTTCTGGGTCTTCAATTCTATTCCATTGGTCTACTTGTCTTTCTCTATACCAGTACCATGCAGTTTTTACCACAATTGCTCTGTAGTAAAGCTTTAGGTCAGGCATGGTGATTCCACCAGAGGTTCTTTTATCCTTGAGAAGAGTTTTTGCTATCCTAGGTTTTTTGTTATTCCAGATGAATTTGCAAATTGCTCCTTCTAATTCATTGAAGAATTGAGTTGGAATTTTGATGGGGATTGCATTGAATCTGTAGATTGCTTTTGGCAAGATAGCCATTTTTACAATGTTGATCCTGCCAATCCATGAGCATGGGAGATCTTTCCATCTTCTGAGATTTTCTTTAATTTCTTTCTTCAGAGACTTGAAGTTTTTATCATACAGATCTTTCACTTCCTTAGTTAGAGTCACACCGAGATATTTTATATTATTTGTGACTATTGAGAAGGGTGTTGTTTCCCTAATTTCTTTCTCAGCCTGTTTATTCTTTGTATAGAGAAAGGCCATTGACTTGTTTGAGTTAATTTTATATCCAGCTACTTCACCGAAGCTGTTTATCAGGTTTAGGAGTGGTCTGGTAGAATTTTTGGGGTCACTTATATATACTATCATATCATCTGCAAAAAGTGATATTTTGACTTCCTCTTTTCCAATTTGTATCCCCTTGATCTCCTTTTGTTGTCGAATTGCTCTGGCTAATACTTAAAGTACTATGTTGAAAAGGTAGGGAGAAAGTGGGCAGCCTTGTCTAGTCCCTGATTTTAGTGGGATTGCTTCTATCTTCTCTCCATTTACTTTGATGATGGCTACTGGTTTGCTGTAGATTGCTTTTATCATGTTTAGGTATGGGCCTTGAATTCCTGATCTTTCCAGAACTTTTATCATGAATGGGTGTTGGATCTTGTCAAATGCTTTTTCTGCATCTAAGGAGATGATCATGTGGTTTTTGTCTTTGAGTTTGTTTATATAGTGGATTACATTGATGGATTTTCGTATATTAAACCATCCCTGCATCCCTGGAATAAAACCTACTTGGTCAGGATGGATGATTGCTTTAATGTGTTCTTGGATTCGGTTAGCGAGAATTTTATTGAGGATTTTTGCATCGATATTCATAAGAGAAATTGGTCTGAAGTTCTCTATCTTTGTGGATCTTTCTGTGGTTTAGGTATCAGAGTAATAGTGGCTTCATAAAATGAGTTGGGTAGAGTACTTTCTACTTCTATTTTGTGAAATAGTTTGTGCAGAACTGGAATTAGATCTTCTTTGAAGGTCTGATAGAACTCTGCACTAAACCCGTCTGGTCCTGGGCTTTTTTTTGGCTGGGAGACTATTGATAACTGCTTCTATTTCTTTAGGTGATATGGGACTGTTTAGAAGGTCAACTTGATCCTGATTCAACTTTGGTACCTGGTATCTGTCCAGAAATTTGTCAATTTCGTCCAGGTTTTCCAGTTTTGTTGAGTATAGCCTTTTGTAGAAGGATCTGATGGTGTTTTGGATTTCTTCAGGATCTGTTGTTATGTCTCCTTTTTCAGTTCTGATTTTGTTAATTAGGATTTTGTCTCTGTGCCCTCTAGTGAGTCTAGCTAAGGGTTTATCTATCTTGTTGATTTTCTCAAAGAACCAACTCCTCGTTTGGTTAATTCTTTGAATAGTTCTTCTTGTTTCCACTTGGTTGATTTCACCCCTGAGTTTGATTATTTCCTGCCATCTACTCCTCTTGGGTGAATTTGCTTCCTTTTTTTCTAGAGCTTTTAGATGTGTTGTCAAGCTGCTAGTATGTGCTCTCTCCCGTTTCTTCTTGGAGTTACTCAGAGCTATGTGTTTCCCTCTTAGAAATGCTTTCATTGTGTCCCAAAGGTTTGGGTACGTTGTGGCTTCATTTTCATTAAACTCTAAAAAGTCTTTAATTTCTTTCTTTATTCCTTCCTTGACCAAGGTATCATTGAGAAGAGTGTTGTTCAGTTTCCACGTGAGTGTTGGCTTTCTGTTATTTTTTTTTTTTTTTTGTTATTGAAGATCAGCCTTAGTGCATGGTGATCTGATAGGATACATGGGACAATTTCAATATTTTTGAATCTGTTGAGGCCTATTTTGTGACCTATTATGTGGTCAATTTTGGAGAAGGTACCATGAGGGGCTGAGAAGAAGGTATATCCTTTTGTTTTAGGATAAAATGTTCTGTAGATATCTGTCAGATCCATTTGTTTCATCACTTCTGTTAGTTTCAGTGTGTCCCTGTTTAGTTTCTGTTTCCATGATCTGTCCATTGGTGAAAGTGGTGTGTTGAATTCTCCCACTATTATTGTGTGAGGTGCAATATGTGCTTTGAGCTTTACTAAAGTTTCTTTAATGAATGTGGCTGCCCTTGTATTTGGAGCATAGATATTCAGAATTGAGAGTTCCTCTTGGAGGATTTTACCTTTGATGAGAACGAAGTGCCCCTCCTTGTCTTTTTTGATGACTTTGGGTTGGAAGTCAATCTTATCAGATATTAGGATGGCTACTCCAGCTTGTTTCTTCATACCATTTGCTTGGAAAATTGTTTTCCAGCCTTTTATTCTGAGGTAGTGTCTATCTTTTTCTCTGAGATGTGTCTCCTGTAAACAGCAAAATGTTGGGTCTTGTTTGTGTAGTCAGTTTGTTAGTCTATGTCTTTTTATTGGGGAGTTGAGACCATTGATGTTAAGAGATATTAAGGAAAAGTAATTGTTGCTTCCTGTTATTTTTGTTGTTAAAGTTGGCATTCTGTTCTTGTGGCTGTCTTCTTTTAGGTTTGTTGAGGGATTACCTTCTTGTTTTTTCTAGGGCATTGTTCCCGTTCTTGTATTGGTTTTTTTCTGTTATTAACCTTTGAAGGGCTGGATTCGTGGAGAGATAATGTGTGAATTTGGTTTTGTCGTGGAATACTTTGGTTTCTCCATCTATGGTAATTGAGAGTTTGGCTGGGTATAGTAGCCTGGGCTGGAATTTGTGTTCTCTTAGTGTCTGTATAACATCTGTCCAGGCTCTTCTGGCTTTCATAGTCTCTGGTGAAAAATCTGGTGTAATTCTGATAGGCTTGCCTTTGTATGTTACTTGACCTTTTTCCCTTACCGCTTTTAGTATTCTATCTTTATTTAGTGCATTTGTTGTTCTGATTATTATGTGTCGGGAGGAATTTCTTTTCTGGTCCAGTCTATTTGGAGTTCTGTAGGCTTCTTGTATGTTCATAGGTATCTCTTTCTTTATATTTGGGAAGTTTTCTTCAATAATTTTGTTGAAGATATTTGCTGGTCCTTTGAGTTGAAAATCTTCATTCTCATCCACTCCTATTATCCGTAGGTTTGGTCTTCTCATTGTGTCCTGGATTTCCTGGATATTTTGAGTTAAGATCTTTTTGCATTTTCCATTTTCTTTGATTGTTGTGCCGATGTTCTCTATGGAATCTTCTGCACCTGAGATTCTCTCTTCCATCTCTTGTATTCTGTTGCTGATGCTCAAATCTATGGTTCCAGATTTCTTTCCTAGGGTTTCTATCTCCAGTGTTGCCTCACTTTGAGTTTTCTTTATTGTTTCTACTTCACTTTTTAGGTCGAGTATGGTTTTGTTCATTTCCATCACCTGTTTGTATGTTTTTTCCTCTTTTTCTGTAAGGACTTCTACCTGTTTGATTGTGTTTTACTGTTTTTCTTTAAGGACTTGTAACTCTTTAGCAGTGTTCTCCTGTATTTCTTTAAGTGATTTATTAAAGTCCTCCTTGATGTCCTCTACCATCATCATGAGATATGCTTTTAAATCTAGGTCTAGGTTTTCAGGTGTGTTGGGGTGCCCTGGACTGGGCGAAGTGGGAGTGCTGGGTTCTGATGATGGTGAGTGGTCTTGGTTCCTGTTAGTAGGATTCCTACGTTTACCTTTTGCCATCTGGTAATCTCTGGAGTTAGTAGTTATAGTTGACTCTGTTTAGAGATTGTTCTTCTGGTGATTCTGTTACCGTCTCTCAGCAGACCTGGGAGACAGATTCTCTCCTCTGAGTTTCAGTGCTCAGAGCACTCTCTGCTGGCAAGCTCTCCCACAGGGAAGGTGCGCAGATATCTTGTTTTTGGACCTCCTCCTGGTCGAAGAAGAAGGCCCAAAACAGGGCCTCACTCAGAAGCTGTGTTGCTTTGGCAGTTCCCAGAAGCTGTCAGCTTCTGTGGTGCAGACTCTCACCTGTGCAGACTAAATTCCTAAGTTCCAGGGAGTCCTGGAACCAAGATGGTGACCGCTGCTCCTGAGGCTGAGGCCGCCTCCCGAGCCAGGCGGGCACCTGTCCTCTGGTCCGGATGGTGGCTGGCTGTCTGCAGCCTGCAAAGGGTATTGCCTCAGCGGCTTTGTGCTTCTGCCTGTCCCAGAAGCTGTCCGGTTCTCTGGCGCACCCTCTAACCTGTTCAGACTAATTTCCTAGGTCCCGCGGAGTCCCGGAACCCAGATGGCAACTGCTGTTGCTGAGGCTGAGGCCGCCTCCCAAGCCAGGCGGACACCTGTCCTCTGGTCCGGACGGTGGCCGGCTGTCTGCGGCCCGCCAAGGGTGCTGCCTCAGCGGCTCTGTGCTTCTGCCCATCCCAGAAGCTGTCCAGTTCTCTGGCGCACCCTCTAACCTGTTCAGACTAATTTCCTAAGTTCTGCTGAGTCCCCTGGTAGACTGTTTAAATTGACGTGTGCCTATAGACTAGCCCTAATTGCATTACTAGCATTACATTAGAAGTCTAAGTGCCTCTCTGTTTTTCATGACTATTTATGGGAACCTAAGAAGTCAATTGACCCAATATCATCTTCATTACAATTTGCTTATTCTCCACTTGGAGGAAGCATTTTTGTATAAAAGATAAATTCTTTACGTGAATGAAAAAAATTGCACAAGTTATTCAATTTAGCCAAAGTCCATGAGCTGTTTTTTGAATGTGTTTGTATCAGAACACAAGCAGAACACCCGGAAAGAAGCGCTCTGTCTTAAACTGTGTGCATGGGGCCTAAGTGTAACTCCCAAAAAGTGCTGCTCAGAGCAATGAGCACAAGTCATTCAGTGTACAGCTCCGGGTTCTTACCATCACAAGCACAGCAAGGATACAGGTTGACCTTGCCCTGGATGAAGGAAGGAAACATTAATTGTAAATAAATAATGTGTTTTCTTTCAGCCATTTGAAGCAGAAATGTGCTGTCTTCTGAGCTCCTCTCTCCCATATTTTCAAGGTGATAAATAGTGATAGTGATTAGGAAACTAATAGATATCCGTGAAGTCTCTGTCTCATTACTAGTAAATGTCTTCTCTGTAAAGAATCTTGCTTGATGGTCCTCTACACACAAATGTAGGTCTCAATTTTTCCAAC